>NW_017307248.1:615641-649664 GCF_000935625.1 Nanorana parkeri
CCCGTATGCATTGATCTCGGTGACAGCGCAGAGATCACTTATACAAAACAAGCGGCGGCTTCCCCGCTGTACATTTAGCCTTGCTTGCCCAAAGCAGGGCTAAATGTAGAAAATAACTACCCGCCCGGTGCTGGAATGTACAACATTTTCATGTACGAAAGTCACATGCATGGTGGGAAGAAAGCTCAGTGAAAGCTCCAAGTCATCAGCTTATACAGGGATTGCTCTCTTTACTTCGGGTGGAGCAAAACGATGGTTGGTGTGTGCTGCTGGGTGGAGGGGAAGTTATATGGGGGTAGTTTCAGTTTACCTAACCATTACACCTACTGCATATATTATAAGCTTGTTGGACATCCCATTCCAAAACCACTGGCACTGTTATAGAATTGTCTCTCAGAGGAACCTCCTCTCTTCCAAGAAGGCTTTCCAAAGGATTTTGGAATGTGTCTGTTGGAATTTGTTCCAATTTGTAAATGTCAGACAGCCTGTGTAGTTCAGGCAGCCTGTATTGCTGGCTGCAGCCCTGACTAGCGAGGGTTAATCAGCCTGTGTCTCGCTGGCCGCAGCACTAGTCTAGTCAGCTGTGGCTTAATTAATCTAACCACACACACCTTCTGCTCTGGGATTGGTCTTGTTGCTGGTGGCGCCCTATTTAGGCATCATCAGGCCTGTTCCCGGGCACTTGTGATAGTTCTTGCTATACACAGGGCAGCCATCAGGGGGGTACGGCCGATACTCATGTAAGGGGCCCAAGCAGCCCTACATGACTATCGGCCGACGGTGAAGGGCGAGGAGGTGGAGGCCTGGCCCTAGCAGCGCAGGGCCCAGCATTGCCGCTCCAGCGGCTTCGAGACAAGCTGGGGCCCCATCAGCGATGCTGCTCGTCTGATGTCGGACTGGCCGGAAGTGACGTCACGCTAGTGACGTGACGTCACTTCTGGCCTGTCCGGCGGCAGACGAGGCCACGTGTGCAGGTAAGAAGAGCTAGGAAGGTAGGAAGGAAAGGAGGGAGGGGAGGGATGCAGCCCTGACCAGCCCACCTGAGACCCCTTCAGAGCCCACCATAGACAGTCTCAGATGGGCTGTGCAGCATCTATGGTGGGCTCTGCAGGGTCACTCTCAGGTGGGTCTTGTGTCCAGCGTGTCGCTAAGCCCTCCGTCCAGCGCGTCACTAAGCTGTGTAAGGGGCCCCAAAATTTCTGACGGCTGCCCTGGCTATCCCTGCAGATCCTGGGTCTGAAAACCTTGTTTGTCTTCGTTTCTGACCTTGGCCTGTCCCTGGATTACGCTTTGCTTTCTGCCAGCCCTGACCTCAGCTTGTGCCCGGATTACCCTTTCCAGCCGCCAGCCTTTGACTCCTGCTCGTCCCTGATTTCTCTCTGGTAGTGTCTTTGTACTTCGGTCCGTACCTAAGTTTAGCACCTCTTGCCAGCCTGTGGCTTCACCTGTTCAGAACATATGGTTCAAGTCCTAGGGGCATCAAAGTACCGGTAGGCGTGCTTGCCTTATGGGAATGGCGGCTGCTATAGGTGAAACAACTCGTCACTATTTGTTCTGACAGTGTGTGTCCACAGCTGGTCCTGGCAGTGAGGTACTGATGCTGGATGAGAAAACCTGGCTTGCTATCAGTCTCCCAATTCATCCCACCAGTGTTCAGCAGGGGTGAGGTCAGGGCTCTGTGCAGGACTACGGAAAATTGTATACTTACCTATCGGTAATTTTCCTTTCCTGACGTCAATACATGGCAGCATACAATGGGTGGGGAGCGGAGCCATACCCATTGTATGCTGCCATGGATTGGCGTCAGGAATACGGAAAATTGTATACTTACCTATCGGTAATTTCCCTTTCCTGACGCCAATACATGGCAGCATACAATGGGTATGGCTCCGCCCCCCACCCATTGTATGCTGCCATGGATTGGCGTCAGGAAACTTGAGGTTCTCCACATGAAACTGGTCACATCGTGTCGTTAGGGAGCTGGATTTGTACACAAGGGCACGGTCATAATGGAACAGAAGAGGACCTTCACCAATTGCTTTGGAAGCACCGAAAGGTTGGAGGAGCACAATTGTCTAAAATGTCTTTTTATGCTGCAGCATTACCCTGCACAGGAAACACCTGAGCTTGACCTGCATGCAAATTTTGAAAAAATCCAAAATATTGTTTTAAAATAATTTTTTTACCATTAGATGTATAAAAAGTCTGTCTTTAGGGACAAGGATCAGGCCTGTCATCAGTCAGACAGCATTGTTTTCAGTGATCCAGCAATACGCGGGTATGTGTGCCTCAGAATGTAAACAATGGCAGATACGCATTTGGTTGTTTTAGTAACTGGTGTGACGAGTCATGTGATGCACATGGGCAGACTGGATATATGGCTCGTTTCACTACTTTTCAGGTTCAGTTTTGTTACTGCATTGTCTACTCCATATAATTCTATTTTGTGATGGAGTCAATCTCCTTCTGGGTCCTTTTATCACTTAGAAAAACTAGAGTATGAGTTCTGCCTATGTTGGAATTTTGGGTGTTCCTGACTATTTTTAGATGCACCTATGCCTTCTTCCTCTATTGTTTTACAATGTTTAATACAGGGTATAGCCATGGAACTGGATTCCAACAGCACTTTTGGATTTCCTGGAGTGGGTATACCAGGAGTTACATAGTATTTGGGGTTGAATAAAGACATACGTCCATCAAGTCCAACCCATATAGATCCACGCATCATCTCATTCTTAGGGATACTGGTATCCCTGGATATTACGGTCCCTCAAGAAATTGTCCAAAAGTTTCTTGAACAAATCTACACTCTTGGCTGAAATCACCGCCGATGGCAGTGAGTTCCAAACCTTAACCGCTCTTACTGTAAAGAACCCTCGTCGCCCATTGTGCTGGAATTTTTTCTCCACCAACTTTAGGTGGTGGCCTCTAGTCTTTGTAATGGAGTTAATCTCAAACAGTTTGTTGCCAATGTTGCTGTCACCATTGAACATCTTGTACATGAAAGTTTAGATGGTGCCGTTACAAAAAAAGGGTGAGCTGTCACGGCTCTGACATTCATCTGTGAGTGCAAATGTCAGCTTGAGCTAAAGAGCTCTGTGAACAATAGGTTAAAAAAAGGCAAAAGGGGACAAAAACAGAAGAACAGGGAAAATCTTCCAATGGGAACACCTTATCTTACTGTCTTAGAGGGTGTCTCTCCTCATTTTATTGAGATTTCCTCTCATTTCCTGGTGTTTCTCAGGCATATAGAGCAAATAAAATCTGCCTAGCAGGACACAGGTGGCAAAAAAAAGATTAAAAAAAAAAAACATACAAGGGTAATCATTTCCTATTCTTAAAAAGTCTTGGTTTAGATATACTTTTCATTTTTAATGGACCAGTAGATATAAAGAACAATAGGATTTTTGTTTTCTCAATAAAATCCTTTTCTCTGTGTTCATTGGAGTATATTTACACCATTACCATGCAGGAGTAGGACTCTAGAAACAACTAAGGGACTGCCATTGCTGGTGGCCAAAACCAGGTGCTGTGTCCTCCAATGAACACGGAGAAAAGGATTTTATGGTGAGTACATTAAATATTTTTTTCTCATTTGTTCATTGGATGGCACAGCTCTGGTTTAGGCCATTACCACTGAGACATCCAGACGTAGTGCCACCAATAGTGGGAAGGCAAACAAACCAAATTGGAAAACCCAGGTCACCCAGACTGCTGCCTGCAAAACCTTGCACCCAAAATTGGCATCGGTTGATGCTGCCAAATGCACCTTGAAAGAGGAATGCATGAGCTGATGAGCAAGTGGCAGCCTGAGCAATAGATTCTTGATGATGAAAAAGGCCAGGATACACTTACCAAACTTTGCCAGGAGAAAAACTTATTCTGGACCACAAGGACCTAATGGTGCCCTCTGCTTATCTATGTGAAGATGAGGTCCTCATCATGGAATGACCATTCTCTGCTTGAATTACATATTCTGGTGCATAAGGACCTCAGGGAACCTATATACAGGGCAGGCATATAATGCTTCTCTAGAGGGGCATTTGGAGACATAGTCCTCATTTAGGAAAGACCATTCTTTCCATCTCTAAGACAATCTTATAATCTAGGGCATGTGGACCTCTGGGAACCTACATACAGTGTTTCCCTAGAAATGCATTTGAAGACATGGCCCTCATTTAGGAAAGACCGTCCTGATTGAATCCTATAATCTGGTACCTAAGAACCCCAAGCAACCTCAGTGCAGTGTAGGCATTGAATGCTTCCCTAGAAATGCATTTGGAGACATAGACCTTAATAAGGAATGACCATTCTGCTTGACTCCCATAATCTGGTTCATAAGAACTGTGGGGAACCTACGGACAGTGCAACCATTTAATGCTTCCCTAGAAATGCATTTGGAGACATAGACCTTAATAAGGAATGACCATTCTGCTTGACTCCCATAATCTGGTTCATAAGAACTGTGGGGAACCTACGGACAGTGCAACCATTTAATGCTTCCCTAGAAATGCTGTTGAAAACATAGACCTCATTTAGGAATGACAATCCTACGTGAACCCCATAATCTGGTGCATATGGACCTCAAGGTACTGAAGTAATGTGCAAGCATATAATGCTTGCCTAGGAATGTATTTTAAGACATACGTCTCATTTAGGATTGACCATTCTGCTTGAGTCCCATAATTTGGTGCTTAAGAACCTCAAGGAACCTGTAAGAGACTTACCTGCACATGGACTCCTGCTCAAAAACGTGCACGCACACAAGTATGCAATCCATTGCCCAAAGTTCCTGGAAAATGCGCTTTTGGCAATGTGATTGTGCGCGTACGATAATGTTGGTGCGCAATAGCGCACGTATGTGAGTGCGCAGAAATGCGCAGTTAGCATACAAGTGCACGCTCATTAGCGTGCACACTATCCTATTTAAACAGACACGAAGCCATGACCAAGGTGCTGAGTGGTCTTCAGCTTGTCCCTGTGTGCCCTGTACTTATATCCTGACTTCCTGTGTATGAACCTGGCTTGTGACCATTTGACTCCGCCTCCTCCTTCTTATTTGGTACCTCTAATCTCCGATCTCCTGTGTATGACGCTGGCTTACGTTTCCTGACCCTGCTCCTGATCTGTGATTCGGCACCTCAAGATTCATCTTGACCTCAGCTTCAACCTGACTTCCCTCCTGGTCTGCCACTTGCTGGATCGCTCCATCAGCATCCTGAGCAACAAAATCCTGCCAGTGGTTCCTTGGCCTCACACCCGTTGCCTGCTATGGTTTCAAGAGGTCCCGGTGTCATCTCGGTCCTGTCGATTCACCATCTGGTTCAGGGCACTCAAGCGTCCTCCTCAAGAACCGGCCAGCCATCAGTATCGGCACCTGTGCTCCGCTCTGTCCTTACATCCGCCGTCACTACTTTCCAGAGGTGTGGGACGAGAGGTGCACGGGCAGCCCCCTTCTCAGCTGAGGCTCCAGTCAGGTACGTGATAGAACCTCAGTACAGTACAAGCATATAATGCTTGCCTAGGAATTTATTTTAAGACATACTTCTCATTTAGGATTGACCATTCTGCTTGAGTTCCATAATCTGGTGCAGGGGAACCTCAAGGAACCTCAGTACAGGGCAAGCATATAATGCTTCCCTAAAATATATTTGAAGGCATAGTCCGATGCCTTATTTAGGGATGACCTTTCTGCTTGAATCCCATGATCTAATGCATAAGAACCTCAGGGAACCTATGCACAGTGCAAGCAAGTAATGTTTTCCTAATAATGCATATGGAGACCTAGTCCTCATTCAGGGATGACCATTCTGCTTGAATCCCATAATTTGGTGCATAAGAACCTCAGAAAACCTCAGTACAGTCCAAACATAGAATCCTTCCCTAAAAATGCATTTGTAGGCATAGTTCTCATTCACGAAACATTCTGCTTGAATCTCATAATCTGGTGCATAAGAACCTCAGGGAACCTCTGTACAGTGCAAGCATATAATGCTTCCCTGAAAGGGGGCTTCCAAATGTCAATAGCAGTCACTGAACTGGAGCAACAGGCCAACTTTGATGGCACCTGACGAAAGCTGAAATATCAGATACGGGGGAGCTAAGGGGCGGATGAAGCGATGAGAGAAAGTTTTATCTAGCCTCACATCCCTGGCAAGCGCTGAAAAGCCGACTCTGATACCTTTCCACATGTGCGCGGGAAGAAGTGTTTAATGTCCACACTTGTTCTTTCGAAGACTGTCAGGAAGTCTTGGCCCGGTTCCTAATCCTGCAGAGTTTTGACGTCTCCCCCCAAACTTTCCGTTTCCTCTCATTGAGCATCTCAGAGACGTCTGCCTGAGCCGTCCTCATCTGGAGAGGGGTTCAGCATGGGTCGGCGCTTCAGCTTTATCCTCGCCTTGTTTATTTTAACTTTCACCGAGAAGCTTCGTGGCTACAAAACACACGCCTCGAAAAACGCGACCTGACACTTGTAATCATCTCCGACAATCAAACCCCCGGCCGCATGTTTTAGAGGAGACGTTCCCCCAAGAATACAAGTGAAGGAGGTTTGATCGTTCCCACCAGCCGGACACTTTTTTTTTTAACCTCAAATTCCTGAAAAATGAAGAGTTATTGATTTTACGTTTGTTTGACATTTGCGGCGGGCAGTCTGATCGCTGATGTCATTTCCTGTTTTAGATGAGGTCCTGAAGTTAGGCCCCTGTGGACATCCTTGTCTGTTGTTAGTTGTGGAGATTTATACTAGGCCCGGGATCCAGATGCTGTACAACGTACGAGCGCCAGAGCAACATATATAAAGGGCGCAACCATCAGAAAATGAAAATGTATCAAATTTAAAGAAAGGGTCAAACTTTTTTCTTCTTCGGTTTAGATGGGGATTGGGGAAGGATTGATCCTCCATCAAGTTTTTATTACAGTCTGTGTCTCCGCAGGGGAGATCCGCCCCTCTGTGTCTCCTGGTGACCATTGTTACCAAAAATCTAAAATTAGAGTTGTTTCTAGGGTTGCCCCCTTTTCTTCCAGCGAAACCCGAACACTCTAGCGACGCACGGAATCTTTTTGTGTGGAGGAGTCGCGGCTTATTCATATGTAAATATCACAGTTGAGACTATTTTCAGTAGGGGGGCCAGTAGCCCCTATCCTAATTTTGGTTGCCCCTGTCTGCCTGACATCTTTTGTCTGGGTTTCCGCTGCCATGAAACCCAGACACAGCATTCAAAACCACTGTCCGGGTGAATCCAGAACAGATGGCAACCCTAATTGTTACCAGTACTAGAGGTGAGGGTAAAACACCCAATGGGGATAAGAGCTATTTCATACCAGCCCCAGTGTGTTCTGGCCAATCGCATTCCAGCCGCCTCACTTTGTTTTGGGGCGGGATAGGGCTTGGTGGTGCATTGAAGTTAATGGCACCACATCCATGTCCCCTCTGGCCGCAGTGCGATCTCCCGCACCAGAACACATCAGTGCCTACATTCCAGTCTGGTGCAGTCAGAAAAAAACAGTCCGGCTTATTTTTTTTTGACTGGACCGGAATGCAGGCACTGATGTGCCATGCGTTCCGGTGGGGGCGATCACAGCAGATGTGTGTGAGCCAATGAGAGAACATACAGTGTGCAGGAAAGACGTTCACACACCCAGAAATAGTTAACACTAGTGGCCGGGGGGCAGCAAAGCAGCAGAGGTTGAAGACATGGGCCGTCGTGAAGGTACGTATTGGGAATGTCCCAATCGGGGCTCATACCGGGCATTTTCATGAGTACTTGTGCTTGTAAAAATGTCCAGATACTAAAGGCTGATACCGGCCCTTTAAATTTTTAAGCAAGTTCGGCTGCCTGAGGTCCTGCGCTTGCTGGGGACCTCAGGCAGCCTGCTGGGACCTCACTGTAGCTGTCTTTGACAGCGCCGGTCTGGCCCCACATCTCCTCCTCCTCCTTCCTGGCGCCCACAGAGACAGACACAGCCCTTGACAGCCCCACACCACCTGTACAACTCCGGAGCACGGCATAAGCCCGGCATCCACCCGTTAAGCCCTGGAGAGCCCAGCACCCACCCGCAGAGCTTTGAAGAGCCTGGCACCCACCCGCAGAGCTTTGAAGAGCCAGGCACCCACCTGCAGAGCTTTGAAGAGCCAGGCACACACCTGCAGAGCCCTGGAGAGCCTGGCACCCACCTGCAGAGCCCGGCACACACCTGCAGAGCCCTGGAGAGCCCGGCACACACCTGCAGAGCCTTGGAGAGCCCGGCACCCACCTGCAGAGCCTTGGAGAGCCCGGCACCCACCTGCTGAGCCCTAAAGAGCCCAGCAATCGCCCGGAGAGCACGGCACCCAAACGCAGCCCTGGTGAGACCGCACGCAGCACTATATAATTTCTTTCTAATCATGGATTGATGGGATCTGTAGTCCTCTATTGCTGGTTGCTATCCCTAGCAAGTATGGATACTCTTGTTTTACAGCCTGAGCTTACTTTACATGTGACCCGCCATGGCGACGCTGACTCTTTAACTCTCATTGGCCGCGCCGTGATTGGTCTCCTTCATGGGTGAGTAGGAGCTGTCCGGTGCTGATCCTGCAGAGGAGCTCCCAGCAACCAATGAGAAGGCTGCTTTACCAGCACAGTATGAGCAACAAAAGGAATCATCTTAGAGACTTTGTACATAAAAAGAATCAAATAAAAAAGCGCAAAAGAAGAGAGAAAATAAAATGCAATTATACGGACATAAAATCCCCTAAAGAGTATCTATGGTGACAACCTAAAAATAATTCTGTATTTCTATATTGAATTTCTCTCCCGCCCCTCATACCCAGATCCATCGAGAAGTCTGTAAACTGAAGATGTCCATAGGATGGACTTCCTCAATGCACTGACACCATTCAACTCAGCCCTGCGAATATGGACTTCCTGGTGTCACCATCCCCACAGAGCCTGCCTCTTGAACTACAACTCAACGTCCAAACAATGTAAGATTATCATTGCTTGCTGGGAGCAATGCATGATGGGATATGAAGTCTTGGACAATGTAACATTATCATTGCTTGCTGGGAGCAATGCATGATGGGATATGAAGTCTTGGGCAATGTAACATTATCATTGCTTGCTGGGAGCAATGCATGTGATGGGATATGAAGTCTTGGACAATGTAACATTATCATTGCTTGCTGGAAGCAATGCATGATGGGATATAAAGTCTTGGGCAATGTAAGATTATCATTGCTTGCTGGAAGCAATGCATGATGGGATATAAAGTCTTGGGCAATGTAAGATTATCATTGCTTGCTGGAAGCAATGCATGATGGGATATGAAGTCGTGGGCAATGTAAGATTATCATTGCTTGCTGGAAGCAATGCATGATGGGATATGAAGTCTTGGTCAATGTAAGATTATCATTGCTTGCTGGAAGCAATGCATGATGGGATATAAAGTCTTGGACAATGTAAGATTATCATTGCTTGCTGGAAGCAATGCATGATGGGATATAAAGTCTTGGGCAATGTAAGATTTTCTTCACAGGCGATATAAGAACATAGTCACAAGGATTTGAACCTGCGCAGGGAGACCCCAATGGATTGCAAGTCCATCACCTTAACCACTCGGCCACAACTACCTGACAGAGGAACTTGGCTGTATAACATTGTCAGAGTAGTTGTGACATCAAAATACCTTCAATTTCATAATCATATTTGAGTGTGTAATAACAATGCCATCATAATCGTCTTAACTAATCAGGTTTAAGACCAAAAGGCTGTTAGTTCACTTTTTCATTTCCTGTTGCAAATGGAACCCTCCACCACTGAACGGGTGCTCAACATGAATACCACATGCCATCCTTTTCTTAACAGGAGACATAAGAACATAGTTGGCAGGATTCGAACCTGCGCAGGGGGACCCCAATGGATTTCGAGTCCATCGCCTTAACCACTCGGCCACAACTACCTACTGATAATGTTGCACAGATCCCAGTTCAGATCCCAGTTCAGATCCCAGTTCAGATACCAGTGCCGATACTTGGCATATTCATGAGAACTCCCAGGATTGCAGCGGTTGCAGCTAGGACTGGGCCCTGGCGCCGCACCACTGTCGTGAAATTATTAGTCTGTATTGTTTTAGAATAACTGTCACATGACAATAAAAAAAGGTATCAGTATTTGGTATCTGTGAGGAATTGGACAAGTATCGGTACTTGGTCTGGAAAAAAATCGGTATCGGTGCATCCCTAGTTTATATATATATAAAACAAATCATAGATTAATACAGGGATTCGGAAATCCCAGGAGCCCAGTAGCACAATGCTCATTAAAAATGACAGCTGCCTCCTAACCTTTGAGTTTTTCTCTAGTCTAGGAAAAATATCTGTGGGTCTTGAGTACAAACCAAGCAGACTGGAAGCTCACTCTCATTTCATTTTGCAACAGCTGCACTCTAATCTATCATCTTAACCACTCAGGTGGTTTGCTCTTTAATTTTTTTTTTTCTTTTGAGAAGGCAGCCCTCCACCGCTGATCGGGTGTTCAACATGCCATTCTTTTCTGAAGAGGAGCTATAAGAACGTAGTCGGCAGGATTTGAACCTGCGCAGGGAGACCCCAATGGATTTCGAGTCCATCGCCTTAACCACTCGGCCACAACTACCTACTGATGCTCCTGCTATACAATATCATCAGAATAGTAATGGCAACTTACCAGATGGTGTACTCATCTGTATAACATTATCAGCGTAGATGTGACATCAAAATACCTTCCATGTCATGATCATATTGGAGTGTGTAATAACATTGCCATCATAATATTAACAGCAATCATCAGGATTTGAATATGGATTGGATTTCTAGTCCATTGCCGTAACCACTTGGGTTGAATACCAGCGGGCTGTCAGTTGACTGTTTCGTTTCCAAAAAGGAGATATCATCTTTTTCTGATCATTGAATTAAGAGTCCACAGGGCTGAAATTATTATCCTAAATTTCTGGGCTCAAGCATGAGGAGGGGGAATTCATGGGATCTGATCATTGGGTGAAGAGTTCAAAGTTCTGAGACTCTCTATCTGTGGGTCAAGGGTCCAAACTAGGGATGCACAGATACCAGTTCAGATACTCGGCATATTGACGAGAACTCCCAGGTTTTTTTGTGTTGTTACTTTACTGTATTTTAATTGCTATCACATAGTGGTGCTTCCAAGTCCCCCATGTGATAGCAGATGCTGGTGACAGGTCCTCTTGAAGGTGACGCTGGTGGTCCCCTTTACACACCTTTAAGCTATTGAAGTGCAGATCGCAGGCTATGCTTCCCGCCGACACCAAAGTAGAAGGTCCCAGGCCCGTAGGAGGGGCAAACACGACAGGGGTGTCGGGCAGGGGGGGACCCAAGCACCAGCCGAGTCGCCAGAATCGCTTCTACTGTAAAGCTGACATTCGGCTTTACATGCTTAAACAGAGTCCTGGCAGCAAATGCCGCTGGGAGACTGTTTAACCAGCCCCGATGCCAGCGACGCACACTTCTGTACATCGTTGCTCGTGAAGGGGTTAAAGATGTTAAATGCCTCATAACCTTTCAGTTTTTCTCTAGCCTTGGCGCTTGTACTCAGTACAGTTCTCGGTATCTGTGCATCTCTAGTTCAATCCAAACAGGCTGTCAGCTGTTCCTTTTGCAAAGGCAGACCTGCAACTCTGAACATGTGCTCAACATGGAAACCACATGCCGTGATCTTCCTAACAGGAGATGTAAGAACGTAGTTGGCAGGATTTGAACCTGCGCAGGGAGACCCCAATGGATTTCGAATCCATCGCCTTAACCACTCAGCCACAACTACCTGGCATGCCTAAAACTCATACAACATTATCAGAGTAGTTATGATTTCAAAATACTTTCCATGACCATATGTGTGACCGTGTAATAACAATGTCATCAGAATATTAGCAGTCATATCTCAGTAGCGAGGCTTTGTTCCTTGTCAACAAATCACTTGTAAGCATCATAACTTCAGAATCTGATCATTGGATTAGGAGTCCAATCATTGGATTAGAATTCTGAGACTCTCGGTCTGCATGGAAACTGTATGTTGCACTTTGCTAGACAAAGGTAATCATCAGGATTTGAATCTGGGAGGAGTTGCGGCAGCTCTCCTCCCCACATCACAGCGAGGTCACGGCTGACCCTCCTACCCCTTCCCCTGGTTTCTTTAATTTGACTAGACTCGCAGGGGTAGCCAAACTCCAGCCATCCATCTGTGGGGGAACTACAAATCCCATGAGTCACTGCAGGATTCTCACAGACACAACTCCCGGAGAGAGATGCCTCATGGGATTTGTAGTTGCACCACAGCTGGAGGCCAGAGTTTGGCTACCCCTGCACTAGAGTGCGCCCCCTTATTTGGCACACTGACTGCAAAATCATGGCACACATTAGTAGGGCTCATGAAGACTTTGGGAGCGTAAGTAACTCTGACCACAAAGGCAATTATCAGGGTGAACGGGGGCTCAACATTCATACGACATGCCATGCTTTTCTTAACAGGAGATATAAGAATGTAGTCAGAAGGTTTTGAACCCGCGCGGGGAGACCCCAATGGATTTTAATTCCATCGCCTTAACAACTCGGCCACAACTACCTGCCACGCCTCAGACTCATACAACATCATCAGAGTAGTTATGATCTCAAAATATCTTCCATGACATATTTGTGACCGTGTAATAACAAAGCCATCAGAATATTAGCTGTCATATCTCAGTAGCGAGGCTTTGTTCCCTGGCAACAAATCATTTGTAAGCATCAAAATCAGAATCTGAGCATTGGATTAGGAGTCCACAGGGATGAAATCCTATTTCTAAATTTGTGGCTTCAAGAGGAGGAATTAACAAGATCTGATCATTGGGTGAAGAGTACAACATTCTGAGACTCTCGGTCTGTGGGTCATTGGTCCAAAGCAAAGAGGCTGTAAGCTGACCCTTTCATTTCATAACAGCTTTCCTCTGTCACTAACCAGGTCCTCAGCATGGAGACTGTATGTTGCACTTTGCTAGACAAAGATAATCATCAGCATTTGAATCTGAATTTCCAAAGGGAGTCCTCCACCACTCAACGGGTGCTCAACATGAATACACCATATGCCATGCTTTTCTTAAGAGAAGATATAAGAACGTAGTTGGCAGGATTCTAACCTGCGCGGGGAGACCCCAATGGATTTCGAGTCCATCGCCTTAACCAACTAGGGATGCACAGACACCAGTGCCGATACTTTTTCATGAGAACTACCAGGATTGCAGCTGTGACTGGGCCCTGACGCCGCACCACTGTCCTGAAATCATTAGTCTGTATTGTTTTAGAAAAAATGTCACATGACAATAACAAAAGGTATCGGTAATTGGTGTCTGTGAGGACTTGGACAAGTATCGGTACTTGGTCTTGAAAAAATGGTATTGGTGCATCCCTAAAATATATATATATACAAAACAAATCATAGATTAATACAGTGATGCAGAAAACTTTTTAATTTCCAAAGGGAACCCTCCACCTCTGAATGGGGGCTCAACATGAATACCATATGCTATGCTTTTCTTAACAGGAGATATAGGATTTGCAGCTGCGCGGGGAGACCCCAATGGATTTCGAGTCCATCGCCTTAACCACTCAGCCACAACTACCTGATGGTGTTCGGCTGTATAACATATAACAAAATACCTTCCATGTCATGATCATATTTGAGTGTGTAATAACAATGCCATCATAATATTAATAGCAATCATCAGGATTTGAATCTGGATTGGATTTCTAGTCCATTGCCATAACCACTTGGGTTGATGACCAACAGGGTGCCAGTTCACTCTTTCGTTTCCTTTTGCAAAGGGAGAACTCTGCCACCGCTACCTGATGGGCCTCTTTGCCATACAACATCATCAGAGTAGTTACGGCATCGAAACATCTTCCATCTCATGATTGTTTTTGACTGAGTAATAACAATGCCATCATAACATTAACTACCATGTCTCAGTAGTTAGGCTTTGTTCCCTCAAAACCAAATCACTTGTAAGCATCATAACTTCAGAATCTGAGCATTGGATTAGGAGTCCACAGGAATGAAATCCTATTTATATATTTGTGGCTTCAAGCACTAAGAGGAGGAAAAACAAGATCTGAACATTGGGTGAGGAGTCCAATGTTCTGAGACTCTCGGTCTGTGGGTCATTGGTCCAAAACGAATAGGCTGTAAGCTGACCCTTTCATTTCATTTCACAACAGCTTTCCTCTGTCACTAACCAGGTCCTCAGCATGGAGACTGTATTTTGCACTTTGCTAGACAAAGGTAATCATAAGGATTTGGATCTGTGTTGGGAGAGCCCAGTGAATTTCTAGTCCATTGTCTTAACCAATCAGGCTGTCAGTTCACTTTTTCATTTCCTGTTGCAAAGGGAACCCTCCACCACTGAACGGGGGCTCAACATGAATACCACACGCCATGCTTTTCTTAACAGGAGATATAAGAACGTAGTTGGCAGGATTTGAACCTGCGCAGGGAAACCCCAACAGATTTCGAGTCCATCGCCTTAACCACTCGGCCACAACTACCTGATGGGATGATTGACTGTATAAATAACATTATCAGCGTAGTTGTGACATCAAAATACCTTCCATGTCATGGTCATTTTTGAGTGTGCAATAACAATGACATCATAATATTAATAGCAATCATCAGGATTTGAATCTGGATTGGATTTCTAATCCAGATGAGGTTACAACGAGTAAAATGATACCCAACATGCCCAGATTAAAATGTGTGTGTGTCCGTGAAACGGCAACAAAATTCAGTACCCCAAAAAGTCCATAGACGACGGTTTAAAAGTCCTCACAGGTCATCAGTTTAGAGATACCCCAAAATACTGCCCCTAGAATTATTGCTCTCACTCTGGCGTGCGTGGCGAAACCCAACATGTGTAGTGCGTTCGTCGTTTTCATACGTAGGCGCACCTGACGCATGTTTATGTGAAGGCGCGCGTGTTTGTGGGGGGCGGAGGACTTTAAACATTTTTTTAAATTATTTTTAGATTTATTTAATTTTAAAAACTGTTATTTTATTTTTTACTTTACTTTAATCCCACATAGTGGGGCTTACAAGTCCCCCATGTGATAGCAGATGCTGGTGACAGGTCCTCTTGAAGGTGATGCTGGGGGCCAAAAAAAAACCCAGTGTCCCCTTTACACACCTTTAAGCTATTGAAGTGCAGATCGCAGGCTTCAGGAGCCCAGCACTGACAGCTATGCTTCCCGCCGACACCAAAGTAGCCGGCCTCAGGCCCGTAGGAGGGTCAAACAAGGCGGGGGTGTCGGGCGGAGGGGGGACCCCAGCCCCGGCCCGTAGAAGCGACCTGGCGGCAGCCGAGTCGCCAGAATCGCTTCTACTGTAAAGCTGACATTCGGCTTTACATACTTAAGTCCTGGCAGCAAAAGCCTTAAACAGCCCCGATGCCAGCGACGCACAATGTACATCGTTGCTCGTGAAGGGGTTAAAGATGTTAACTGCTTCATAACTTTTCAGCTTTTCTCTAGTCTTGGCGCTTGTACTCAGTACAGTTCTCGGTATCTGTGCATCCCTAGTTCATACCAAACAGGCTGTCAGCTGACTCTTCTGTTTCCTTTTGCAAAGGCAGACCTGCACCTCTAAACGTGTGCTCAACATGGAAACCACATGCCCTGATCTTCATAACAGGAGATATATTTCCACCTAACTTTATTGCTATCACACAGGAGATAACATGTAAGACCAACAGGCTGTCATTTCACTTCTTCATGTCCAAAGGGAGCATTCCAAAAATGAACAGGGGCTCAACACGAATACCACACACCATGCTTTACTTCACAGGTCAATATAAGAACATAGTCAGAAGGATTTGAACCTGCGCGGGGAGACCCCAATGGATTGCAAGTCCATCACCTTAACCACTCGGCCACAACTACCTGACAGAGGAACTTGGCTGTATAACATTGTCAGAGTAGTTGTGACATCAAAATACCTTCCATGTCATGATGATTTGTGAGTGTGTAATAACAATGCCATCATAATCGTCTTAACCAATCAGGTTAAAGACCAAAAGGCTGTTAATTCACTTTTTCATTTCCTGTTGCAAAGGGAACCCTCCAGCACTGAACGGGGGCTCAACATGAATACCATATGCCATCCTTTTCTTAACAGGAGATGTAAGAACGTAGTCGGCAGGATTTGAACCTGCGCGGTTCAAATCCATCATATCCAACAATGCCATCATAATATTAATAGCAATCATCAGGATTGGAATCTGGATTGGATTTCTAATCCATTGCCATAACCACTTGGGTTGGTCAGTTCGCTCTTTCATTTCCAAAAAGGAGATATCATCGTTTTCTGATCATTGCATTGAGAGTCCACCTGAAATTATTATCCTAAATTTCTGGGTTCAAGCATGAGGAGGGGGAATTAATGGGATCTGATCATTGGGTGAAGAGTTCAAAGTTGTGAGACTCTCTATCTGTGGGTCATGGGTCCAAACTAGGGATGCACAGATACCATTACCGATACCAGTTCAGATACCAGTGCCGATACTCGGCATATTCACGAGAACTCCCAGGGTTGCAGAGGTTGCAGCTGTGACTGGGCCCTGACGCCGCACCGCTGTCCTGAAATCATTAGTCTGTATTGTTTTAGAATAACTGTCACATGACAATAAGAAAAGGTGAGTTACTTGGACTGGAAAAATTGGTATCGATGCATCCCTAGTTTATATATAAAACAAATCATAGATTAATACAGGGGTGCAGAAATCCCAGGAGCCCCGTAGCCAATGTTCCTTAACCCCTTCATGACTGTGGCCTTTTTTTCATTTTTTGCACCCATGTTATAGTCCACATTTTAGGCCCGAAAATTACTTAAAACTCCCCAAACATTATATATTTTCTGAACGCCGAGACCCTATAGAATAAAATGGCGGCAGGTGCAAATTTTTACGTTGCACGATATTAGCGCAACTCCTTATCAAACCCAAACATTTAGTGAAAAATTTACTTCAATGCCCCAAAACACAATAAAATACCAATTTGTTTACTAAAAGATAAAAGATGAGGTTACAACGAGTAAATAGATACCCAACATGCCCAGGTTAAAAATTGTGTGCGTCCATGAAACAGCGACAAAATTCAGTACCCCACAAAGTCCATAGACGACGGTTTAAAAGCCCTCACAGGTCATCAGTTTAGAGATACCCAAAAATACTGGCTCTAGAATTATTGCTCTCACTCCGGCGTGCGCGGCGAATACCCAACATGTGTAGCGTGTTTGTCGTTTTCATACGTAGGCGCACCTGACGCATGTTTATGTGAAGACGCGCGTGCTCACGGAGGACTTTACACAGTAAAGCTATTAACTTTACTTTAATTCCTATCACATAGTGGGGCTTCCAAGTCCCCCATGTGATAGCAGATGCTGGTGACAGGTCCTCTTGAAGGTGATGCTGGGCGTCCAAAAAACCCCTAGTGTCCCCTTTACACACCTTTAAGCTATTGAAGTGCAGATCGCAGGCTTCAGGAGCCCAGCACTGAGAGCTTTGCTTCCCGCCGACACCAAAGTAGCCGGCCCCAGGCCCATAGGAGGGGGCAAACAAGGCGGGTGTCGGGCGGAGGGGGGGGACCCCCTTCACCGGGCCGTAGAAGCGATCTGGCGACAGCCGAGTCGGCAGAATCGCTTCTACTGTAAAGCTGACAGTCGGCTTTACAAGCTTAAGTCCTGGCAGCAAAAGCCGCTGGGAGACTGTTTAACCAGCCCCGATGCAACCGACGCACACTACTGTACATCGTTGCTCGTGAAGGGGTTAAAGATGTTAACTGCCTCATAACTTTTCAGCTTTTCTCTAGTCTTGGCGCTTGTACTCAGTACAGTTCTCGGTATCTGTGCATCCCTAATTCATACCAAACAGGCTTTCAGCTGACTCTTCCATTTCCTTTTGGAAAGGCAGAGCCCCAACTCTGAACATGTGCTCAATGTGGAGCTGTACAGGAGATGTAAGAACGTAGTTGGCAGGATTCGAATGTGTGGCTGTATAACATTATCAGAGCAGTTAAGACCTCAAAATACCTTCCATGTCATGATGATTTGTGAATGTGTAATAACAATGCCATCATAATCGTCTTAACCAATCAGGTTTAAGACCAAAAGGCTGTTAGTTCACTTTTTCATTTCCTGTTGCAAAGGGTGCTCAACATGAATACCATATGCCATGCTTTTCTTAAGAGGAAATATAAGAACGTAGTCAGCAGGATTCGAACCTGCGCAGGGAAACCCCAATGGATTTCGAGTCCATCGCCTTAACCACTCGGCCACAACTACCTGGATTGCCTAAGACTCATACAACATCATCAGAGTAGTTATGATCTCAAAATACCTTCCATGACATATGTGTGACTGTGTAATAACAATGTCATCAGAATATTAGCTGTCATATCTCAGTAGCGAGGCTTTGTTCCTTGGCAACAAATCATTTGTAAGCATCATAACTTCAGAATCTGAGCATTGGATTAGGAGTCCACAGGGATGAAATCCTATTTATATATTTGTGGCTTCAAGAGGAGGAATTAACAAGAAATGATCATTGGGTGAGGGAGTCCAAAATTCTCAAAAGACTCTCTATCATTGGTCCAAACCATATAGGCTGTATGCTGACTCTTTCATTTTGCAACAGCTTTCCTCTGCCACTAACCAGGTCCTCAACTGTATGGAGACTGTATGTTGCACTTTGCTAGACAAAGATAATAATCTGGATTTGAATCTGTGTTGGGTGACCCCAGTGAATTTCTAGTCCATTGTCTTAACCAATCAGGTTTAAGTTCAACAGGCTTTCAGTTCACTTTTTCATTTCCAAAGGGAACCCTCCACCATGGAAGGTGTGCTCAACATGAACACCACATGCCATGCTTTTCTTAACACGTAGTTGGCAGGATTTGAACCTGCGGGGGATACCCCAAAGGATTTCGAGTCCATTGCCTTAACCAGATGGTGTACTCACCTCTATAACATTATCAGCGTAGTTGTGACATCAAAATACCTTCCATGTCATGATCATATTTGAGTGTGTAATAACAATGCCATCATAATATTAATAGCAATCATCAGGATTTGAATCTGTAGAAAGTTTTGAGACTCTATGTTGGTCATGGGTTCAATCCAAATTGGCTGTAAGCTGACTCTTTCATTTCCTTTTACGACAGCTGTCCTCTGACACTAACCAGGTCTTCAGCATGGAAACTGCATGCTGCATCTTTTCTAAACAAGGGTGATCATTGGGATTTTAATAGGCATTGAAAAACACCAAATGGGATTCCTAGGCCATCAACTTTACCACTCAGGTTTAAGACCAACAGGCTGTCAGTTCACTCTTTCCCTTTGCAAAGGGTGCTCTCTGCCACTAAATGGGTGTTCTATATGGAAACTACATGCCATGCTTTTTTAAAATAGGAGCTGTAAGAATATAGTTGGCAGGATCTGAACCTACGCAGGGGACCCCCAAAAGGTTTTCAAGTACATCTCCTTACCACTCGGCCACGCCTACCTGATGGGGCACTAGGCCATACAACGTTATCAGAGTGGTTGTGACATCAAAGTACCTTCCATGTCATGATTGTTTCTGCCTATGTAATAACAATGCCATCATAATATTAACTACCATGTCTCAGTAGCTAGGCTTTGTTCCTTGTAAAGACCACGAAAGGAAGCTTTTATCAGGATCTGATTATTGGAGTAAGGGTTCAGAGGGCTGGAATTCTTTCTTAATCCTTCCGGGTTCAAACAAGAAGAAGAGGAATTAACGAGAGCCGATTACGGGATGAAGAGTCCAAAGTTGTGAGACTCTTTATCAATTCAAACCCAAGAGGCTGTCAGGTCGCTGTTTTGTTTCCTTTTACAATAGCTGCCCATCACCACTAACCAACTGCTCAGCATGGAAAATGTACACTGCAGTTTTCTAAGCAGGAGCGGTCAGCAGAATTCAGGTCTGCGTGGGGAGACCCCATTGTATTTCTAGTCCAGCACTTTAACCAGTCAGGTTCAAGAACAACTTTCTATCAGTTCACTCTCAGTCTAAAGTTCTGAGACACTTTATCTACGGCTTACGGTTTCAAACCCAACATGCTGCTAGCTGAGTCTTTTGTTTCCTATTGCAACGGCTGCCTCTGCCACTAACCAGGCTAACCAGGTCCTCAGCTGTACATTGCACTTTTCTAAATAAGGGTAATCATCAGAATTTGAATCTACCAGGGGGAATCCAATGGATATCTAGTCCATTGCTTAAACTACCCAAGTTTACAACCAAAGGGGTGTCATTGCACTCTTTTGTTCCCTTTTGCAAGGGGTGCCCTCAGGGCCGGATTTCCCAGAAGGGCCGGCAGTAAGTAGAGGGGCAGCAGGGGTTTGGAATTCCTATCTCCCGACGCCCGGGACATGATGCTCTGGGCGCCGGGCTAAATGTAGTTGTTCACTACATTTAGCTCTGCTTTGGGCAAGCAAGGATACATGTACAGTGGGGAATCCGTCGCTTGTTTTGTACAAGTGATCTCGGTGATGTCGCCAAGATCACTTGTATGCAGCCTGCAGGTCTGCCATCCTCCATTGGGGGGTGGCGGGTAGGGGGGCTTATTGAGGAACCTGGCCTTGGGGCAGCAGAGAGCGCAAATCCCGCCCTGGGTGCCCTCTAACACTAACCAGGTGCTCAACATGGATATCATATGCTATGCTCTTCTTAACAGGAGCAGTAAGAACATAGTTGGCAAGATTCGAACCTGCGCAAGAAAACCCCAATGGATTTTGAGTCCATCGCCTTAACCACTCGGCCTCCCTTTCCCTACCTTAATTCTGTGCCATTGTCTACTTCCCGAGTATCCAAAAGGTACTTCTGCCCCTGAATTATTGAGCCCTGTACCATTGCAAGCTCACTGTCCCTGTTACCTCAACCTGTTGAGCTTAATTTGGCGCCTAGATTGCCACCACTTATCCCATGATATCTCTGCACTTACTCTTCGGTACATTCATTGATGATGTAATGTGTTCCATCCCTATGTACGGTGTCTACATCCTATAGATGTGTTATGCTTGTTTTTCTGTTGTTCTATGTATAAATGACAAAAATAAAGAATTGATAAAAATAAAGAATAGTAATGACCTCCAAATACCTTCCATTTCATGATTATTTTTGACTGTGTAATAACAATGCCATCATAATATTAACCAGGTCCTCAACATGGAAACTGTATGCTGCATCTTTTCTAAACAAGGGTAATCTTTTAAGACCAACAGCCTGCCAGTTCACTCTTTGCCACTAAATGGGGGCTCAACATGGAAATCACATGCCATGCTTTTTTATAAAAAGCACTGTAGGATCGTAGTCAGCAGGATTTGAACCTGCGCAGGGAGACCCCAATGGATTTCGAGTCCATCGCCTTAACCACTCGGCCACAACTACCTGATGGTGTACCATGCCATTCATCATCAACAGAGTGGTTGTGAAATCAAAATACCTTCCATGTCATGATCGTTTTTGACTGAGTAATAACAATGCCATCATAATATTAACGGTCATAACTCAGTAGCAAGGCTTTGTTTCTTGAAAACCAAATCATTTGTAAGTAGGGATGCACCGATACCGAGGATTTGGGTGAGTACTCGTACTCGCCCAAATGATCCGATACTTATTCCGATACCAACACTTCCGGTCAAAGGGAGATTTCCTATGACTGGCAGTGCTGCAAGCGAAAATGAACATGAAGCTGGCTTCTCGGGCAATCAGCATTGAGCCGGCCAAAATGACCCGCCTCCCAGCTTCCTGGTTGGTCTCAAACAGGCTGTAAGCTCATTCTCACCTTTCATTTTGCAAAAGCTAATCAGGTCCTCAACATGGAAACTTTATGTTGCAGTTTTCTAAACAGGTATATTCATCAGAATTTGAATATGGATATGGAGACCCTACTACATTTCTAGTCCACCACTGGGGGTTTAAGACCAACAGGCTGTCAGTTCACTCTTTCATTTTATTTTTTTGCAAAGGGAGCCCTCCACCACTGAATATGTTCAATATGGAGACTACACAACATGCTTTTTTAGCTGGAATTTTGTTGCTGCAAAAAATGACGTAGTTGGCAGGATTTGAACCCCAATGAATTTCGAGTCCATCGCCTTAACCACTCGGCCACAACTACCTGATGGACTCCTTTGCCATACAACATCATCAGAGTAGTTATGACCACAAAATATCTTCCACTAAATAATAATTTTTGACTGAGTAATAACAATGCCATCATAATATTAAGTGTCATATCTCAGTAGCGAGGCTTTGTTCCTTGAGAAAAAATCATTTTTAAGCATCATAAAACGAACATATCCTTGGGATCCGATCATTGGATTAAGAGTCCACAGGGCTAAAATTCTTTTTTGAAATGTTTGTGTTGAGGGAAAAAGTACCTTCCATGTCACGATCGTTTTTGACTGAGTAATAACAATGCCATCAGAACATTAACTACCATGTCTCAGTAGTTAGGCTTTGTTCCTTCAAAACCAAATCATTTGTAAGCATCATAACTTCAGAATCTGAGCATTGGATTAGGAGTCCACAGGGATGAAATCCTATTTCTAAATTTGTGGCTTCAAAAGGAGGAATTAACAAGATCTGATTATTGGGTGAAGAGTACAAAGTTCTGAGACTCTCGGTTTGTGGGTCATTGGCCCAAAACGTATAGTCTGTAAGTTGACTCTTTCATTTCATTTTGCAACAGCTTTCCTCTGTCACTAACCAGGTTCTCAACATGGAAACTGTATGTTGCACTTTGCTAGACAAAGGTAATCATCAGCATTTGAATCTGTGTTTGGAGATCGCAGTGAATTTCTAGTCCATCGTCTTAACCACTCAGGTGTAAGACCATTTCCAAAGGGAACCCTCCACCACTGAAGGTGTGCTCAACATGAATACCACATGCCATGCTTTTCCTAACAGGAAATATAAGAACGTAGTTGGCAGGATTCGAACCTGCGCGGGGAGACGCCAATGGATTTCAAGTCCATCGCCTTAACCACTCGGCCACAACTACATGATGGGGTGCTTTGGGTGTATAACATTGTCAGAGTACTTAAGACCTCAAAATACCTTCCATGTCATGATGATTTTTGAGTGTGTTATAACAATGCCATCATAATATTAATAGCAATCGTCAGGATTTGAATCTGGATTGGATTTCTAGTCCATGGCCAAAACCACTTGGGTTGATGACTGAGTAATAACAATGTCACCATAATATTCACTGTCATATCTCAGTAGCGAGGCTTTGTTCCTTCAAAACCAAATCATTTGTAAGCATCATAACTTCAGAGTCTGATCATTGGATTAGGTGTCCACAGGCATGAAATCCTATTTTCAAATTTGTGGCTTCAAGAAGAGGAATTAACAAGATCTGATCATTGGGTGAAGAGTACAATATTCTGAGACTCTCGGTCTGTGGGTCATTGGTCCAAAACAAATAGGCTGTAAGCTGACTCTTTCATTTCGCAACAGCTTTCCTCTGTCACTAACCAGGTCCTCAGCATGGAAACTGTATGTTGCACTTTGCTAGACAAAGGAAATCATCAGGATTTGAATCTGTGTTGGGAGACAATCTCTAGTCCATCGTCTTAACCAATCAGGTTTAAGCTCAACAGGCTGTCAGTTCACTTTTTCATTTCCAAAAGGGAGCCCTCCACCACTGAAGGTATGTTCAACATGTACACCACACGCCATGGTTTTCCTAACAGGAGATATAAGAACGTAGTTGGCAGGATTCTAACCTGCGCAGGGAGACCACAACGGATTTCGAGTCCATCGCCTTAACCACTCGGCCACAACTACCTGATGGGGTGCTTTGGGTGTATAACATTATCAGAGCAGTTAAGACCTCAAAATACCTCCCATGTCATGATGATTTTTGAGTGTGTTATAACATTGCCATCATAATATTAATAGCAATCATCAGGATTTGAATCTGGAATGGATTTCTAGTCCATGGCCAAAACCACTTGGGTTGAAGGCTGTCAGTTCACTCTTTCCTTTCCACAAAAGAGAACTCATAATTTTGATCATTGCATTAAGAGTCCAAGGGGCTGAAATTATTTTCCAAAATTTCTGGGTTCAAGCATGAGAAAAGCAAAGGAAGAAAACATAATTTTTGACTGAGTAATAACAATGTCACCATAATACTAAGTGTCATATCTCAGTAGCTAGGCTTTGTTCCTTGAAAGCCAAATCATTTGTAAGTAGGGATGCACCGATACCGAGGATTTGGGTGGGTACTCGTACTCGTCCAAATGTTCCCATACTTATCCCGATACAAGCACTTCCGGTCAGAGGAAGATTTCCTCTGACCGGCAGGGCTTCAAGGGAACATGAACATGAAGCTGGCTTCCCGGGCAATCAGGAAACCGGGCCGTGGCCTGAACGTAGCAGGCTTCCCAGCCAATCAGCATCGAGCTGGCCAAAATGACCCGCCTCCCAGCTTGGTCTCAAACAGGCTGTAAGCTCATTCTCACCTTTCATTTTGCAAGAGCTGATCAGGTCCTCAGCATGAAAACTTTATGTTGCAGTTTTCTAAACAAGTATATTCATCAGAATTTGAATATCGATTTGGAGACCCCATTACATTTCTAGTCTATTACCTTAACCACTGGGAGTTTAAGAACAACAGGCTGTCAGTTCACTCTTTCATTTTTGCTCCACCAACCACTGAATATGCTCAATATGGAAACTACACACCATGCTTTTCTTAACTGGAGCAGCAACAAACGTAGTTGGCAGGATTCGAACCTGCGCAGGCAGACCGCAATGGATTTCGAGCCCATCGCCTTAACCACTCGGCCACAACTACCTGATGGAGTCCTCTGCCATACAATAGCAACAGAATAGTAATTACATCTTACCAGTTCCATCAAGGGAACCTCCTCAAAATTTGGGGCCACCTTGTTTTACTGGATCGAATATACTTCAACTGCTGAATACCGTACAATTATGGATTCTTGAACAGAGACTCGTACCTTCTCCTCCTATCTTACCTCCCTTCCCTTCGGTCCCTCTTGCTGTTATCTCTCTTCTTCCCTTCTCTTCCGCTCCGACGTACGTCTCCCCTCCCTTTCCCTACCTTAATTCTGTGCCATTGTCTACTTCCCGAGTATCCAAAAGGTACTTCTGCCCCTGAATTATTGAGCCCTGTACCATTGCAAGCTCACTGTCCCTGTTACCTCAACCTGTTGAGCTTAATTTGGCGCCTAGACTGCCACCACTTATCCCATGATATCTCTGCACCTACTCTTGGGTACATTCATTGATGATGTAATGTGTTCCATCCCTATGTATGATGTCTACATCCTATAGATGTGTTATGCTTTTTTTTTCTGTTGTTCTATGTATAAATTACAAAAGTAAAGAATTAAAAAAAAAGAATAGTAATGACCTCCAAATACCTTCCATTTCAGGATTATTTTTGACTGTGTAATAACAATGCCATCATAATATTAACCGGGTCCTCAACATGGAAATCACATGTTGCATCTTTTCTAAACAAGGGTAATCTTTTAAGACCAACAGCCTGTCAGTTCACTCTTTGCACAGGGTGCTCTTTGCCACTGAATGGGGGTTCAACATGGAAATCACATGCCATGCTTTTTTATAACAAGAGTTGTATTAACGTAGTCGGCAGGATTTGAACCAGCGCAGGGAGACCCCAATGGATCGCCTTAACCACTCGGCCACAACTACCTGATGGACTCCTTAACCATTTGAATCCAAAGGATATCTACCTATCTAGTCCATTGCCGTAACCACACAAGTTTGAAACCAACAGGCTGTCATTGTACTCTTCTGTTCCCTTTTGCAAGAGGTGCCCTCCAACACTAACCAGGTGGTCAACATGGAAACCATATGCTATGCTTTTCTTAACATGAGCAGTAAAGTAAGAACGTAGTTGGCAGGATTTGAACCTGCGCGGGGAGACCCCAATGGATTTCGAGTCCATCGCCTTAACCACTCGGCCACAACTACCTACTGACTCTCCTTCACCATACACTATCATCAGAATAGTAATGACATCTTACCAGTTCCATCAAGGGAACCTCCTCCAAATTCACAGCCACCTTGTTTAATAATCACGATCGTTTTTGACTGAGTAATAACAATGCGTTCAGAATATTAACGGTCATATCTCAGTAGCTAGGCTTTGTTCCTTGAAAACCAAATCATTTGTAAGTAGGGATGCACCGATACTGAGGATTTTGGTGAGTACTCGTACTCGCCCAAATGCTCCGATACTTATTCCGATACCAGCACTTCCGGTCAGAGGAAGATTTCCAAACATGCTGTAAGCTCTCTCTCCCCTTTCATTTTGCAAGAGCTAATCAGGTCCTCGGCATGGAAACTTTATTTTGCAGTTTTTGTTGCAGTCACTCACCAGGTCCTCAGCTGTACAATACACTTTTCTAAGTAAGGGTAATCGTCAGAATTTGAATCCAAAGGATATCTAGTCCATTGCTGTAACCACCCAAGTATGAGACCAACAGGCTGTCATTGCACTCTTCTGTTCCCTTTTGCAAGGGGTGCACTCCAACACTAACCAGGTGCTCAACATGGAAACCATATGCTATGCTTTTCTAAGCATGAGCAGTAAAGTAAGAACGTAGTTGGCAGGATTCGAACCTGCGCAGGGAGCCCCCAATGGATTTCGAGTCCATCGCCTTAACCACTCGGCCACAACCACCTACTGACACTTCTTTGCCATACAATATCAACAGAATAGTAATTACATCTTACCAATTCCATCAAGGGCACCTCCTCAAAATTTGCGGCCACCTGGTTTTACTTGATGGAATATACTTCAACTGCTGAATACCGTACAATTATGGATTCTTGAACAGAGACTCGTACCTTCTCCTCCTATCTTACCTCCCTTCCCTTCGGCCCCTCTTGCTGTTATCTCTCTTTTTCCCTTTTCTTCTGCTCCCGCGTACGTCTCCCCTCCCTTTCCCTAGCATAATTCTGTGCCATTGTCTACTTCCCGAGTATCCAAAAGGTACTTCTGCCCCTGAATTATTGAGCCCTGTACCATTGCAAGCTCACTGTCCCTGTTACCTCAACCTGTTGAGCTTAATTTGGCGCCTAGATTGCCACCACTTATCCCATGATATCTCTGCACTTACTCTTCGGTACATTCATTGATGATGTAATGTGTTCCATCCCTATGTACGGTGTCTACATCCTATAGATGTGTTATGCTTGTTTTTCTGTTGTTCTATGTATAAATGACAAAAATAAAGAATTGATAAAAATAAAGAATAGTAATGACCTCCAAATACCTTCCATTTCATGATTATTTTTGACTGTGTAATAACAATGCCATCATAATATTAACCAGGTCCTCAACATGGAAACTGTATGCTGCATCTTTTCTAAACAAGGGCAATCTTTTAAGACCAACAGCCTGTCAGTTCACTCTTTCCTTTTGCATAGGGTGCTCTTTGCCACTAAATGGGGGTTCAACATGGAAATCACATGCCCTGCTTTTTTATAACCAGCGCTGTATGAACATAGTTGGCAGGATTTGAACCTGCGCAGGGAGACCCAAATGGATTTCGAGTCCATCGCCGCAACCACTCGGCCAGGACTACACGATGGTGCACGCAGTAACCTCATCACAGTAGTTGTGACATCAAAATACCTTCCATGTCACGATCATTTTTGACTGAGTAATAACAATGCCATCATAATATTAGCTGTCATATCTCAGTAGTTAGGCTTTGTTTCTTGGCAACAAATCATTTGTAAGCATCATAACTTCAGAATCTGATCATTGGATTCGGAGTCCACAGGGATGAAATTATTTTTTGAAATTTGTGGGGGTTAAGCTCTAAGAGGAGGAATTCACAAGATCTGAACATTGGGTGAAGAGTCCAAAGTTCTGAGACTCTCGGTCTGTGGGTCATTGGTCCAAAACAAAAAGACTGTAAGCTGACTCTTTCATTTCATAACAGCTTTCCTCTGTCACTAACCAGGTCCTCAGCATGGAAACTGTATGTTGCACTTTGCTAGACAAAGGTAATCATCAGGATTTGAATCTGTGTTGGGAAATCCCAGTGAATTTCTAGTCCATCGTCTTAACCAATCAGGTTTAAGACCAACAGGCTGTCATTTCCTTTTTAATTTCATTTTGCAAAGGGAACCTTCCACCACTGAACGTGTGCTCAACATGAATACCACACGCCATGCTTTTCTTCACAGGAAATATAAGAACGTAGTTGGCAGGATTTGAACCTGCGCGGGGAGACCCCAATGGATTTCGAGTCCATCGCCTTAACCACTCGGCCACAACTACCTACTGACTCTCCTCCATCATACACTATCATCAGAATAGTAGTGCTGCTGCTTAGGTCTATAACATTATCAGAGCCTCAAAATACAGCATTAAGACCTCAAAATACCTTCCATGTCATGATGATTTTTGAGTGTGTAATAACAATGCCATCATAATCGTCTTAACCAATCAGGTTTAAGACCAAAAGGCTGTTAGTTCACTTTTTCATTTCCTGTTGCAAAGGGAACCCTGAACGGGTGCTCAACATGAATACCATATGCCATGCTTTTCTTAAGAGGAAATATAAGAACGTAGTAAGCAGGATTCAAACCTGCGCAGGGAGACCCCAATGGATTTCGAGTCCATCGCCTTAACCACTCGGCCACAACTACTTACTGATGCTCCTATCCTACAATATCATCAGAATAGTAATGGCAACTTACCAGATGGTGTACTCACCTCTATAACATTATCAGTGCAGTTGTGACATCAAAATACCTCCCATGTCATGATCATATTGGAGTGTGTAATAACAATGCCATCATAATATTAATAGTAATCATCAGGATTTGAATCTGGATTGGATTTCTGGTCCACTATTTCTAGTTCCATAAATAGAAGATAAACTCTTCTTCTGATCATTGGATTGGGAGTCCACCGGGGCTGAAATTCTTTTTAGAAATTTCTGGGTTCTAGCATGAGGAAGGGGGATTAACGATATCTGCGCACTGGATGAACAGTTCAAAGCTGTGAGAAGGGTTGGGCTCAACGTTCGAGTTGAACAACAGTTTGCATCAAACATCGACAGTGCGTGTGTTCACCGAACTGCCGATGTTTGATGCGAACGTTGAGCCCATCCCTTCTCACAACTTTGGACAGTTCATCCAGTGCTCGATTCTCGTCAGGGCAAACTGTCAGGGCGTTGGGCGGGCTATGTGCGCACCCCACAAGGCGCTGCGCCCCGCACAACGCCTTGTGAAGCTCTGATTGGGTAAAGCAGTGCACCTGACCACAGCACATAGAACTGTGAAAGCCCTGATTGGGCAATGTCATGATGACTTTGCCCAATCATGGCTCACACAGCTGAGTCCTGTGAGGGACCCGGACAAATGTAAACAGTTGGGCGGAGCTAGCTAGGTGCCTGCGCTAGCTCTGCCCAATTGTTTATATTTTGCCGGCATCTGTCAGAATGCCATTCTGTGGCGGGAGTTCGCCGCAAGCAGACCTGTCGGCGGGAGTCGGGTTTTTAAAAATTATTATTTCTATTTGATTTATTTTTTATTTCGTTGAGTTGTCATCGTCGTGGACAACGCTGTCGTGATTGACTCTGGATTACGTCGGTGGATCCATCTTTTTTTTTTTTTTTTTTACAATAAAGGACTTGTCAAAATCCTTTGTTGCGTTTTTATTTCAATTAAAGGATTTTTCCTAAAAGTCTGTACTTTTTATTTATCTTTTAGTTAACCCTTTAGTGAATGGGTAGGGGTACAAGTGTCCCTTACTCATTCATTCACAAGGGGGGGGGGCTCATCTGGTTGCCCCTTTATGAAAAGGGAGGGTGCTTTTCCAGGGTCGCCCATGAAAAAGTACCTTGTTCCCGGGCCGATGGGGACAGGGGCCTCTTCCCCACAAGCCCTGGGGCATTGGTTGTAGTGGTGCGGGCAGGGGGGCTTATGCACATCAGGGTACCCCTTGAATAAAGGGACACCCAGATGCGTAAGGGGGAATTGTACCCCTACCCATTCGCTAAAGGGTTAAAGAAAATGTAAATAAAAAACCCAGACTTTAGGAAAAAATCCTGTAATGGAAAAAAACAAAAACAAAGGATTTTGACAAGTCCTTTATTGTTAAAAAAAAAAACAATGGATCCACCGACGTACTCCAGGGTCAATCACGACGTCCAGCATTGTCCACGACGACGACGAAATAAAATATAAAACAATAAAAAATAAATAGAAATAATAATAAAAAAAAAAACCTGTTCACTTGCGTCGAACACCCACCGCAGAACAACATTTTGACAAATGCCAGTAGCATATAAATATTTGGGCCAGGCCTTGGGGCAGCAGGGAATAGAGGGGCAGCACAGCCGCCAGGCGGGTAGATTTTCTTTTTTTTACCTTTAAACATGCCTCAGGCGATAAAGAGAACTTGTCACCTCCAAATGCACAGGGGCTTGTTAGGCTCTTGTGTAATAGCAATAAAGTTAAAGGAGAACTATGGGGCCAGGACTTTTCCCAATAGTTCTCCTAAGGGTCACGGGACTAACGTCCTCCCGTCACCCAAAGCTCAGTATACCGCAAGCTACAGCTCTCTATATACTGAGACTGCCGCAGCCGGGACGGATCCCGACATTACTGTCTGGATCCGCCCAGCTGCGTGATTGACAGCTGGCTCTGCCTATCTAGAGGCAGAGCCAGCTGTGCCCGCCCCCTTCCCCCATCCGTTCCGCCAGTCAGCCCTGGAGGATCGGAGCGGGGAGTGGGGGGGGATCCCTGCAGAGAGCCATGAGTGACAGTCACGGCTCTCTGCAGGGAGAGGATCGAGAAGTGAGCGAGCACCGGTGTGTGTTCCCTCACTTCCCGATCTACTGAGCCGACCTGTGATAGTTTCATTGTCACGCGTCGGCTAGAACTATGAGGAGGAGTGATTTTCACTCACCTCATAGTTCTCCTTTATGTGAAAAAAAAAATTATAAAAATTGATCAAAATTAAAAAAATAATAAAATAAAAAGAGTAAAAAAAAAAGGGAAAAAAAGGAAATAATAATGAAAAAAAATTGTAAAAGATAATAAGACAAAAATAAAAAAAAAAGAAATAAAAATGTTTTTCTCAGGATTGGCTTATGACACACCTATGCAAATATTGGGCCTTTGGCCATGTATTCTTTTGTTATTTTGTCCTCTGCCACATTATATTGTATGGGTCTTGCAACTGTGATTTTCATCACCTGTATTGTGAAAAATGTTGAATAAAAACTATGGTTAAAAAAAAAAAATGTTTTTTAAAAAAGTGATAAAAAGTAAAAAAAAAAAAAGAAAGAAAAACAAAAGAATTAAAACCAACCCTGCCACCCCCGCCGTCTGGTTGCCATTCTTCATTGGGGGGGTTGGAGGGTAGGGGGGCGCATTGAAGATCCCGGCCTTGGGGCAGCAGAGAGAGTAAATCCGGCCCTGACCTTCCTTTTACGGGCTGCATTCCCCTTTATGACACGTCCTCGCCCGTATTTCCTCTTGGCCGGGACAGTCCGGCGTTGCCTGTTGCAGTTTACAGAGCTGGCTTTTTAAATCCCTGACACGGAATGAGGAAGAGAGAAGAAAATACCGAGCAAAGGTTATAGCTGCCACAGGTGAGCGGCGGAGACGGTGTGGAAGGAGTGAGATGTCAGGACTGCTCCGGAGAGGGCTGCGAGACAACTGCGGGGGCGCTTCGCTGCAAGGAGACGGACCGCGGGACGGTGGACACCCCTTCCCAAGTGAGTCTTAGCTTCTTAGCCCCTTTTTAATGTAGGTTTTACAAAAGCCAAGGCACATGAAATCGACATCTGTGCTGAACCACTGCTGACCTAGTGCTGCCCCCTTTAAAGTTTAGGAGTCACATGAATCTGTAGCGGTTGGGGCTGCTATGCTGCTGAGAGTGTCAGCTGACCAGCCAACAGATGTGGTGGTGGCATTAGTTTTCCTATATTTAGTATTTAGTATAAATATTTATATTTAACACACTTCCTGTTGTAGAGTGTGGGAGTAACACTAGGGTGACAACACTCACTGTACTGTATCTATGGAGAAGCAACGTTGTCACCCAATTACAGGACTACAGATCACCTTTCCCTATTCATATCTCTATTACATGTATGGTGTTTTGTAGTTCACAGACGTTAGCTGGGAAGGCTGATAACATGTAGACAAGGATGCTGGATTTCTGGCAGGATCAACAATATGTATTCTGTATTTGCAGAAAATGTGCTTAGCCTGGAAAAAGAAAGCCAAAGCAGGCAGCATTGACTGTAGGAGTTTGTTTTGGTTCAGTCAATGTATACGCTGCATGTTAAGTAGACAGGGGCGTCCCGAGGCCGGGTGTCACCCCTGTCATGTCGTCATCGCGCGAGACGTCACCTCGCGCATGCGCGATTAAGTCATCACGCACGCATGCGCGACCATCTGATTGATGCCTGCCGGCGGTCATCTTGGTGATGGACGCCGGCAGAGAGAGGAGGGGACGTTCACCCGGTGGGATGAGGTATGCCGTCGGGTCCCCTCCTCTCTCCTGACACTGTTGGGCTCTCAGTCCATAACCGAGTGCCCGACTTAGAGTGGAGTGACACACAAAATGACTGTGAGTCATATTGGTGTCACCCCTCCAATGGTGACACACGGGTGCAGGCCACACCCCCTTTGTGACACCACTGTAAGTAGAACACCAGCCTTGTTCACTCAAGCTTAAAGGAGAACTATATGAGGGGGGGTGGGGGGAGTGCTTTTCACTCACCTCATAGTTCTAGTCGACCTGTGACAATGAGACTGTCACAGGTCGGCTCAGTAGATCAGGAGGTGAGAGAACACATACCGGCGTTCGCTCCCCTCTCGATCCTGTCACGGCTCTCTGCCGTGACAGGGGAGGGGCTGGATTCCCCCCTCCCGGCTCCGATCCGCCAGCACTGACTGGCGGAACGGACGGGGAAGGGAGTGGGTACAGCTGGCTCTGCCTCTAGATAGGCAGAGCCAGCTGTCACTCACGCAGCTGGGCGGATCCCGGCACAATTGTCGGGATCCGCTTCAGCGTCTCAGTATATAGAGAGCTGCAGCTCGCGGTATACTGAGCTTAAGGTGATGGGAGGACGCTAGTTTGTGTCCTGCCGTTACCCTAAGTGTGTGCAGTATGAAGGGAGACCATCAACAGTGAAGTCTATGGGGGGGAGGGGCTTCTGGCCTTTTGTAGAGCTGACAAGCAAGCGATTGTCAAACACAAGTCATGGGAAGCCGAGCGCTGACCTGGGGAACATGTATCCATTATTTCAACATATTGGCTTTTGCTGACCAGGGCCAAAGTCTACGCGCTGCTTTATAGGTTCCCTTTCTGATGGGGATTTTGGAGGGTGTCTGTGGAAATTGGTGCCCATTTGTGAGGTCAGGTGCTGATGTTGGATGAGTAGACCCGGCTCACCATTGGCATTCTCATTCCAAAGGTATTCAGTAGGGTTGAGGTCGGGGCTCTGTGCAGAACACTGGAGCTCATCCACACCAAACTGGTCACACCATGTCTTTATGGAGCTGGCTTTGTACACAGGGGACAGTCATGGTGGAACAGTAAAGGGTCTCCACCAAACTGTTATCTCAAGGTTAGAAGAGCAAAACTGTCTACAATGTCAGTATGATTAAGTATTAACAGAACCCTTCAGTGGAAACACCTGAACTCCATCATTAGGAGGTGGGTACACACCATATAGAGTACCAAGAGGGTAGTTACTAGGGATGCACCGATACCGATACTAGTATCGCTGCTGACACCGAGTATTTGGGTGAGTACTCGTACTCGCCCAAATGCTCCGATGCCTAGCCCGATACTTTCTGTATCAGGAAGCCGGGCAGCACGTCATTATACGCTGCCTGGCTTCCTGATTGACCAGGAAGCCGGCTCCATGCTCTCTCTTCACTTGTGAC
>NW_017307248.1:649716-668462 GCF_000935625.1 Nanorana parkeri
CCAATCAGAAAGCCGGGCGCCGCATCATTACACGGCGCCCAGCTTCCTGATTGGCCAGAAAGCCGGTTCCATGCTTTCTCGTCACATAGTGACGAAAAGCATGGGGACAGCTTCCCTGCTAATCGGGAAGCCGGGTGGCGAGTCATTACACGCCACCCGGCTTCCTTAATGGCACTTCCGCTGTCGGTATCGGCAAGAACCGGAAAAAAATATATCAGTACTCGTACTCGCTACCGAAATACCGGTATCAGTGCATCCCTAGTAGTTACCACATCTTATCAAATCACAGAGAAGGGAACTGTGAAAAATGCGGTACCTGGTTGCAGTTCTGGAACGCGGTGCACCAGATATACAAAGAATTCCAGGTATGTAAAATGAACATATACAACATTTTATACACGGGGCTATCCCCCATGCGTCTCTGGACAGGTACAACAAGAAAGACCGGACTTACCTGACGGGTCTCGTTATATTCCACATCTCCGGGAAACGTTTCCATCATAAAGCCATAAATTCCCCTGTCTGGTGTGTTCAGTAGCCCAGAGGGTAATTTAGAGTGACCCAGAATGGCCAATCACCAACTATCTCTTATGCCCTAAACGGAAAACATGCTAAATATGCCGACCATACAACGCCGCCGGTCAATATTGCAATTGTTTCAGTAAAAGAATCACAAATTTTTTTTCAATGATTGAATTAAAGCCGAACTCTGCTGAGCAAATGGCTAAGACACTGATGTAATACATACAGTATATGGGAGGAGCCTCCAGACTGACATCCACCCATCAAGGCATTTTGACGTTTGCATGACTCCTCCCGAGAGCCAGCCGACTGCTGACATCACAGCTGAGGGCTCTTGAGAGGAGTACTGAGGCTTGCAGTCTCCGCTCTAATTTATCCCAAAGGTGTTCTATGGGGTTGAGGTCAGGACTCTGCGCGGCCAGTCACGTTCCTCCACCCCAAACTCCCCCATCCATGTCTTTATGGACCTTGCTTTGTGCACTGGTGCGCAGTCATGTTGGAACAGGAAGGGGCCGTACCCAAACTCCTCCCACAAAATTGGGAGCATGAAATTGTCCAAAATGTCTTGGTGTGCTGATGCCTTAAGAGTTCCCTTCACTGGAACTAAGGGGCGGAGCCCAACCCCTGAAAAACAAACCCCCCCCATAATCCCCCCTCCCCCAAACTTTACACTTGGCACAATGCAGTCAGGCAAGTACCGTTCTCCTGGCAACCGCCAAACCCAGACACGCCCATCGGATTGCCAGATAGAGAAGCGTGATTGGTCCCTCCAGAGAACACGCCTCCTCTTCTCTAGAGTCCAGTGGCGGCTTGCTTTACACCACGGCATCCCACGCTTTGCATTGCACTTGGTGATTTAAGGCTTGGATGCAGCTGCTCGGCCATGGAAACCCATTCCATGGAGCTCTCTACGCACTGTTGTTGTGCCAATCTGAAGGCCACACGGAGTTTGGAGGTCTGTAGCTATTGACTCTGCAGACAGTTGGCGACTTCTGCACACCGTGCGCTTCAGCATGCGCTGACCCCGCTCTGTCATGTTACGTGGCCGACCACTTCCTGGCTGAGTTGCTGTTGTTCCCAGTTGCTTCCACTTTGTTATAATCCCAGTAACAGGTGACCGCGGAATATTTAGTAGCCAGGAAATGTCACGTATGGACTTATTGCACAGGTGACATCATCACGGCACCACGCTTGTAGTCACTGAGCTCCGGAGAGCGACCCGTTCTCTCACCAATGTCTGTAGAAGCGTCTGCATGCCGAGGTGCCTCATCCTATACACCGGGGGCCATGGAGGTGACTGGAACACCTGAATCCAATTATTTGGAGGGGGAGGAGCCCAATACTTTTGGCAATATAGTGTGTTTGTGTGTGTGTCTCTGTGTGTGTTTGTGTCTGTGTGTGTGTCTGTCTGTGTGTGTCTGTGTGTGTGTGTGTGTGTGTCTGTGTGTGTGTCTGTGTGTGTGTGTGTCTGTGTGTGTGTGTGTGTGTATACAGATACAGTACATATTTACACAATTTCTCTTTCTTTTTATAGCTTAAGTGTGTTTGCACTTTAAACACCAGAACTGCATTGTGCAAAGCTTTACTGATCTTCAGTTTAACACATTTACCTGAATTTTAATGGCCAATTTTCAATAATCATTAACTTATATCCCAGGTATACCGGATGACATGAGCTAGTGCCATGATATCTAGACATGTAATGACTTTATCTCCTTGGCATTGCTGCTGGGAAAAGAGGAATGTGTAATCATGTGATCCTAGTCATTCTGGAATCTGGATATGGAATTCAGACAGCAGCATGTGATATGCAAAGTTCTGCAAAATTTAGCAGCCAATTAGGATACGCTTTGATATGATGGAATCATTGTACAGCCAGACCATGAGAGCCCAACGTTATTCCAATGACTTCAAGCTGAAATCTGAGATCTTTATATTGTGTAAACTGTATACTTGGTGCCAAGCTCCACTGGAGAGTTGAAAGGGCGCTCATGGCTTCGTTGGTTGATGGGTGGAACACAGGTGGGTCTACAGGATGGAAATAACTTAAGATGGACATCACCAGTGGGTTGGTGTTCACAAACAGTCCAAATACTGAAGTTAATTTTTATGGTATCAGATGTAGTATTAGGGATAGAGGTTAGGTTTTAGTGTTAGTGTTAAAGGAGAACTATGAGGGGGGGAGGTGCTTTTCACTCACCTCATAGTTCTAGCCGACCTGTGACAATGAGACTGTCACAGGTCGGCTCAGTAGATCGGGAGGTGAGCGAGCACATACCGGCATTCGCTCCCCTATCGATCCTGCCCCGGCTCTCTGCCATGACAGGGGAGGGGCTGGATCCCCCCCTCCCCGCTCCCATCCGCCAGTCAGCGGACGGGGGAGGGGGCGGGTACAGCTGGCTCTGCCTCTAGATAGGCAGAGCCAGCTGTCAGTCACGCAGCTGGGCGGATCCCGGCACAATTGTCGGGACCAGCACTCCATCTGTGATGAAAGCACAAATCCAATCATGTCTCAGGGAGTGATTCCTGTGGCTGTCAGAGTCTTGCATTGCCTCATGGGATTTTTAGTTCCACAATATCTGAAGTACCAAGGTTGCCTACCCCTGTGTTAGGGTTTAGGTTGAGGTTTAGAGTTCGTGGTTATGTTGAGGTTTAGTGAAAGGTTTAGAGATTAGGTTAGCATTAGGGTTTAGGCTTAGATTTTGTGTCGGGTTTAGTGGTTAGGTTGAAGTTCAGTGTTGGGGTTTAGAGGTTAGGATGAATTTAACATTAGGGTTAGTGGTTAGCCTGGGGTATTGCATTGGGGTTAGCACTTGGGTTGAGGTTTATTGTTGGGATTAGGGGTTACATTGAAGTCTAGATGTAAAATAATGATTGCAATAAACACATTAGTGCAAATGACATTATTGTTGCAGAATATTCACATGCTGGATTTTCTGATAACTTTATTCTCACCCGTGAAACGACCACAACACACAACACACGACCACAATCAAAGGACAGGAAGTTCCCTCAGAACCATCTCGCACATCAACCACTACCATATCTGTAAAAAATAAGTCAAGGCAACTGGATTTGATGTATTTTTCTTCAAGACGTTTCACTGGTCATGCGACCAGCTTTCTCAATTCACAATGATTTGTACAAAAAATTATCTGGAAATAAATATGGGTGAATGTCGCTCCCATCCACATAATCTGTTAGTCACAGCCAGGTGTTGATTGCATTTGCATAATCGGAGTCTAGGAGGTGTTATTAACCTGCCCTGAGAGAGATGTTAGGCCCGGTTCACACCTGGGCGTGTTGTAGCGCATTCCTACGCTCTGCAAAACGCTCAAACACCGAAATCCCATTATTTCCTATGGGTATGGTTCACACCTGGGCGTATTACAGGCCGTATGAACGCGCTACAAAACGCCCTACACCCAAACAAGTACAGGAGCTTCTTTGGGGCGTTTTTGTTGCGCGTTTCCATTGGGATACAGCCAAGTAGCCCTCGGAAACGCGCGTTTGTCGCGCGTTTTTTTTACAGCGAATCGTGGTAAAAACATGCGCCACGAAACACGCGACAAACGCGCATATTCGATACGCCTAGGTGTGAACCCAGCCTTATACAGCATTGTATGTGGCAGACAATAGATGTCTCACTTTCACGCCTCTATTAAACCAGTCCTCCTCCCTGTCTAGGATGCGTACTTGACTGTCTTCAGAGGAGAGAGCTTTTTACTTTAGATGTGGGTATACTGCTGAATCCTGACCAGAGGGTTCGGCTCTTCTATGCTGTGCCATACGCTGGTGTAGCTGCTGTTTTGTTTCACCGACATACAATTCTGAGCACTCCTCCCCGCACTGGACGGCATACACTGTGTTGTTCATCTTGTGTTTTGGCGTTGGGTCTCTCGGGTGAACCAGTTGTTGCCTCAGTGTATTGCTGGGTTTAAAGCAGACGGGGATGTGATGTTTTTTAAAAACCCTGCTGAGTTTCTCAGACACCCCAGCTCCATATGGGATGACCAAATTCTTTAATTTGTCATGCTTTTCACCCTCTGGTACTCTTGGCATTCTTTCCTTTCCTCTTCTCTCTGTTTGGACAAAAGCCCCGTCTAGAAACCGGCAAGTTTTAAGGGCCCCCCTGAGGTGTTTGAATTCCTTCGTCTTGGCCTCTGTTCTGGTGGGAATTTTCTCTGCCCGGTGGTGTAGAGTCCCGATGACTCCCAGTTTGTGGTCTGGTTTTGTACAAGTCATTCTGAATTGGGAAAGCTGGTTGGATGACCAGTGAAACGTCTTCAAGAAAAATACAGCGAGTCCAGTTGCCTTGACTTGTTTTTTACAGATATGCCATGACCTGGATGAATGAGAACCTTCACAGAAATCAACCACTACCCTTCCTTACATTTTTTTTTGCCCTTGGCCACAGCCTCTGTGGAGCTTTTAAAAAAAGACAGACCCGGAGAGCCTGAGCGGAGGGGCTACATGACTGGGGGGGAGGAATAGTCCCCGGAGAAAGAGTTAAAAATAAGATGGGAATAGCTGCTCTTACCTGATTGGACGTGGGAGTCAAGTGTCCGGGAGGAGACGCATGGGAAGGATCTGCAAGGGCTGAGGGACGTCCTTTTTCTGGAAATCGATGAACGAAGCAGGTTGTCCCACCCTGAATTTTGTAGTATGGGGGTTGTGGGGTTCTTTTGTCACGGGAGCTTGGCGGGTTAGGGGGTCTTTGGGGAGTCTACAAAAATCGGAGTGGATTACAAAAGGGGGGGCCATCAGCTGGTATGGGTGCTTCCCCCCTGTTGGTGTCCAGAATTGCAAGGGGCGGGGTCTGGCCCCTTAGGAACCTAGAAGTAGTAAGTGTCCTCGAGCTGGTTGGGGTGCGGCTGGGGACATGGGGTGGAGTCTTAGGAGAGGCCTTTTTGGGCTGTTGGGCACCCAAAGACCCCTTCTCAGGTCAACAATTGTTTACAGTATTATTTGTGTATATTATTTGGTTTATTACTTTTGGTTATTGTTAAAGTATGTGGCGCACTACGTGTGTTTATTGGGGTTTTAACGGAGGGACGAAAATTGACGAATCCATCAGTCATGTGTTCACCTTCCAAGGGCTAGATTGACTCTATTAAGCCAAGCGACCTTGGCGGGATTTTGGAACATTCAGATAAACAGAAAATTGTTAAAATTATGTGGAGGAGAGATCATGTCTGCAACTATGACTTGATGGACTAATGTCTTTATTCAACCTCAAATACTATGTAACTAGTCAGAGAGGATTTTCCACCCACACAAGAATGAATGGAATTAAAATGCTCCGTGTAATAGAAACCCGATGTTATCTTCTGTGCGGCAGTTTCTCCTCTCCGCAGAGCTCATCCCCTATATGTTTACAAACATATAGGGGACACTTTAAACCTGTCAGATGATGTTCCATGTGACACCCATCCACAAGGAAGGAAATAATGTGGTCCGTAGTAAAGAGAAGCAATTCAATCACTTTGTTCAAAGTTCATGGCCGATGGAGAAAATACACAGCCAGCAGATATCACCAATAAATCCATAATCTGTTGTGGCAATGCCACGGAGTAGTATGGCAACTTTGGCGCCCAGGACTCTCAGTTAGAGGGGCTGAGAGGTTCCACAATGTGAATACCTTTGGAGAGGAGGAACTGACTGTTCAATTCCTTACAGGTTTTCCAGACTATAGTGAGATGGGATCTCCAGTCCTGGGGCCAGGTGTTGCCTGTTGTATACAAGAGATACAGATCAGTTATCAACATGAGAATAAACAAACTGTGGCAGTGCATGGAAATGCCACGGAGTAGTATGGCAACTTTGGCGCCCAGGACTCTCAGTTAGAGGGGGCTAAGAGGTTCCACAATGTGAATACCTTTGCAGAGGAGGAACTGGCTGTTAAGTTCCTTCGAGGCTTTCTGGACTATAGTGGGATGGGATCTCCAGTCCTAGGGCCAGGTGTTGGCAATAGCCAGGTCGGGCTGATCAGGTGGTCTGAGAGCAGCCTTATTAGGAAGCCAGCCCAGTGCTCAGGGGGAGAGTTGTGGGTGTGCAGGAGGCACACGGCCACAGGCAGACTATGTGTGGGAGCACAGGTGACAGCCAGGAAGGCTGGGAGAGGTCAAGAGGGTTGGTGACCCGGAGATTCTTGTCGGAGAGACAGAGACCCACGAGGGGGAACACTAAGACGCTTGGAGCTGAGAAAAGCTGCTGAGCAATACTGAGGACCGTATTGACAGTGGGATCATCACACTGGGAGTGTGTGGGACGGCCAGATGTCCGTGAGACCCAAACCATATTGTTTTGATGTAAGTCCAATGAACTGTTCTTTTTCATTTATCATGGACTGTTGACCTTTTGAATGAATAAAGACTCAGACAGTCCTTTTATGTTAAAGTCGGCTTCAGGAGTGGTCACTTAGCGCTTACCATTGTGCTATGTCCCCCAAACTATCACACTGTTTATGGATCCACTGGTCCAATTTGTTTCCCGTCTTCTACTTTAAACCTGAACTCCAGACAGAAATAAACAGGCATGGCTTTATTTTATTTTTTTCAAAGGTCCGTGATGCGTGCATTGAAGACAAACTTCACCCCCGTGAACAAAAAAAGTGAACCGTGAACTCACAGCACACTAAAAAAAAAAGTGCACAAGGGTGCTTTGGACCTCCTTCAATGAGGAAAGGCCTTGATTTCCTGAACCCCCCGGGGCGCAAGGCTCCTGATGGGGCAAGGATGACTTAGGTCCACCTACCCGAAGGCCGGCAGACCCCTCTCCTCAGGGACCTGCCGAAACAGGTCCTCCGAGTACTAGGTAGGGGCCCAGCTTTCCCGAAGAGAGACCCCCCAAGTGGGAGGAGGCAGGGGAGATCATAGAGGCCACAGCACCTCCTCCCCAACTTTAGGACGTGCCCCGAAGGTACCCACAACCTCCGCCTTCTAAGAAGTCAAACGGTGCTCAATCGTGCATAAAATAAATAAAGTGCCAGTGCACAACTCTGGCATGCCTTGCGGACCGAGTGCAAAAATATTGCCCCCGAGCTAGCCATAAGGCCTGCCCTAGAGGCGTAGTGCAGATAATGCAAGAAGTGCCGTGACCGAGTGACAGTGAATCACTTGGGGTCCCACTCCCAAGTGATTTTCTGGGACGCCACCCCCAGGGAGCATAGCACCACTTCCCAAACCCTCCGCCCAGACCAGAGGTGCAGCACCCATCCCCATCATTTATTACCTTGCGCATTGCTGCTAGTCTGCCTTCCTGATTGCAAGAGGGAAGAAGAGAAGACTAACCTCATCAGTGTGTCTTCATTGTCCGCTTCCATGCTGGCGATGGTCTGGTGACCAAGCTGTATGACTAAACTGCAGAAACATGAGATCAACAGCCCATCTTTACTGTCTGGCAGGGGTGCCTGGATCACAAGAATTGTGACCATTTACATCTTAACCAAATTGAATTATCCAATCTTCAAAATGTTTACATAATTTATGGCACTGAGTTCTGAATGGTGGGAGGCAAGGGGCACGGTCAATCTAGCTGTAAAAGACCCAACTGGCTCAGAATACCGCCATTTCCTTCCCCAATCTAAATTACCGACAGCAGTTCTATCTAAAGTGGGGAAGAACAACGGTGCTAGAGGGCATGCTCTTGATTCAGATGTAATGCAAAGTAAACTTCAAAACTGGGCAGTATGTGATACATACAGTAGGTAGAGGTGAACTTTGGTGTAAACCACATGCAGTGGTGTATTTAGGTTTTGTGCTGCCCTAGGCAAGCTTAGACTTGGGCGCCCCCCCTATCTAAATTTGCCCCACCCCTACCTGTTTAAAAAATGTTGCATAACCTGTTAGAAGCTGGATACAGCGAGTGCCTGTTTAAATAGTAACAGGTGGGCGCTAAGCCTATCGTACAGAACTGACTGGCTGGGCGGGCATCAGCCTGGCAGAGCAGTATACATTGTTGTCATGGCAGCACTGGGATCCGGAGTATGTAACAGAGTGCAGAGGTTGATGAACCGTGTAGACGGGCGCCATTATTTTGGTGGTCAGTGTGAAGAATGCTCCTTACATGGCTGGTCAGTGGAAAGTGAAAAACGTGCAGGTTTTTTTTTTGCATACTGTATATCTACTGCTAGCCAGCGGTGTATATATAGAGCAGCTAGCAAGCAGAAGATATATGCAAAAACATTTTAAAAAGTTACTAAAAGGTTAAAACTTACCTGTGTCTCCGCCGGGCGGTCCCGTTCGAAGGTTTGAAGATTCCCGGGCGGCCGCAAGGGATGATGGGGCGGGCGCATGCGCATGAGAGATCTTCGGCCAGGAGAAGAGAGACACAAGGCAAGTCAATGCACACGGAGAGACACCGTGGTAGAAAGAAGACACATACTGTATGTGAGAAGTAGAAACTGCCCATCTCTCCCAGAACCTCTGGACGATCCCTAGGCTTCTATGAACCCCCGAGGGCTTGCTCACACCATTGCAATCCACAGCGGGAGCTGCTGGAACGCATGGCAATCGCTTACAAAACGCCCCCCTTCATTCTGTGGCAGGAGGGGACGTAGCGGTGAAGGGGTAAAAATTTGCATAGTGACCATCAATGTCTGCCTCCATTGCTCTCTAAAAAGGAAGAGGCCATGTCACATTTCCCATACAACATTGAACGCTGCTCTGCCTGAACCCACTCCATGTAATTCACACATGGAGCAAACTCAGTACTGTGCTCACCCCCCGTCGATCCACTTACCTTACAGGTGACCCCACTGAACTGCGCTCCCTCCACGTTTCCCTGTGTGCAGAGCCGAGCAGCCATCTGTCACAGAGTCCTGCCGCTGACTAGAACTCCCGCCGCTGACTAGAACTTGTGCCGCCTCCTCCCATCACCGCGTCACTTCCTCCGATCACAGAGCCGCTCTTCCCTCACTGCAGCATGATCGGTTTTGTGGCCGGCTGCAGTCTTCGCTTCACTACTGGGCTCACCCCTCCCGTCTTCTGTGCCCGGCACCCGCCCTCCCCCCTCTCCTCCACAAGCAGGCACCGCGCGTGACACGGAGCTTTTACGCTGTGAGACAGACTTTCACGGTACAAGGCGTTTGCCTAGGGCCGCCCCCCCCTGGGAAGTGCCGCCCCAGGCAAACGCCTTGTTTGCCTCTCGGTAAATACGCCCCTGACCACATGTGAGGACCAGCAGTAGAAGTGGCTGAAGCTATAGGCTGATCTTGACTTTTCTTGTAAAAGTCTAGCTTGTCTCTACCCTCAGCCTTCTAAACCTTCCTATTGGTCAATGATGTTACCAAATGACGGTAAAGGACCAATGGGGTGCCTGATGGTGCTGGATAGGGCATGGCCATGCTCTGCTTTATAAGTTGAGAATTGCATGTAACTTCAGCTCTGTCTTTGCCTTGATCAATCATTTTTCATGTGTTGTTTTCACTGTCATTCTGTCCTCATATCCTCAGTTTGCATTGCCCAGGCTTGTCACAGGCAGGGCCGGATTTCCCATAAGGCCAACCAAGGCCCGGCCTCGGGGCAGCAGGGAGTAGAGGGGCAGCAGGGAGTAGAGGGACAGCAGGGGTGTGAAATTCCTATCTCCCTACGCACAAACCATGCAGTTCCGGGCGCCGGGCGGGTAGTTGTTTTCTACATTTAGCCCTGCTTTGGGCAAGCAGAGCTAAATGTACAGAGGGGGAAGCTGCCGCTTGTTTTGTACAAGCGATCTCTGCGAAGTCGCTGAGATCACTTGTATGCAGCCTGCAGGTCTGCCATTCTCCATGGGGGGTTTGGCGGCTAATGGGGCGCATTGAGGAACCTGGCCTTGGGGCAGCAGAGAGAGTAAACCCGGCCCTGGTTACAGGTTTACTTGTTTTGATGCAGAAAACAAGCCGATTATATATACTATAATCTCTGTAACTGGAAGTCTTATCGTCCCTGCCCTACCCACATGGCGTAATCATATCACCCTCTCCATTACCGTGGCTGCATGTTCAGATTTAGATAGGGCTGCTCCCCACTGTGAGTATCATTATACACAGACAGACCTTGGTTTCCGGTATTATTTTTACCTTTATAAACCTGTCATTGTGTTGTGAGTCCCGTGTGTTCATTTACTGCATACAAAAGAGTAAAGCGGGGTGTGAGCAAGACAAATGCCAGACGTGAGATAGGAGGAAATGAAGAAGGCTGAATGCATCTGTACCCTGTCTTCCCCGTAATAGAAGAGGTATTATACCCCCCTCTCCAGTGTCCGTGTCTCCTACCTCTCCTCCATTCCCTGTAATAGTAGAGGTATTATACTCCCTTCTCCAGTGTCCTACCTCCCCTCCGTTCCCTGTAATAGAAGAGGTATTATCCCCCCCTCTCCAGTGTCCGTGTCTCCTACCTCTCCTCCATTCCCTGTAATAGTAGAGGTATTATACTCCCTTCTCCAGTGTCCTACCTCCCCTCCGTTCCCTGTAATAGAAGAGGTATTATCCCCCCCTCTCCAGTGTCCGTGTCTCCTACCTCTCCTCCATTCCCTGTAATAGTAGAGGTATTATACTCCCCTCTCCAGTGTCCCATGTCTCCTACCTCCCCTCCATTCCCTGTAATAGTAGAGGTATTATACTCCCCTCTCCAGTGTCCTACCTCCCCTCTGTTCCCTGTAATAGAAGAGCTATTATACTCCCCTCTCCAGTGTCCTACCTCCCCTCCATTCCCTGTAATAGAAGAGCTATTATACTCCCCTCTCCAGTGTCCTACCTCCCCTCCATTCCCTGTAATAGAAGAGGTATTATACCCCCCTCTCCAGTGTCCCGTGTCTCCTACCTCTCCTCCATTCCCTGTAATAGAAGAGGTATTATACTCTCCTCTCCAGTGTCCCGTGTCTCCTACCTCTCCTCCATTCCCTGTAATAGAAGAGGCATTATACTCTCCTCTCCAGTGTCCCGTGTCTCCTACCTCTCCTCCATTCCCTGTAATAGAAGAGGCATTATACTCTCCTCTCCAGTGTCCCGTGTCTCCTACCTCTCCTCCATTCCCTGTAATAGAAGAGGCATTATACTCTCCTCTCCAGTGTCCCGTGTCTCCTACCTCTCCTCCATTCCCTGTAATAGAAGAGGCATTATACTCTCCTCTCCAGTGTCCCGTGTCTCCTACCTCTCCTCCATTCCCTGTAATAGAAGAGGCATTATACTCTCCTCTCCAGTGTCCCGTGTCTCCTACCTCTCCTCCATTCCCTGTAATAGAAGAGGCATTATACTCTCCTCTCCAGTGTCCCGTGTCTCCTACCTCTCCTCCATTCCCTGTAATAGAAGAGGCATTATACTCTCCTCTCCAGTGTCCCGTGTCTCCTACCTCTCCTCCATTCCCTGTAATAGAAGAGGCATTATACTCTCCTCTCCAGTGTCCCGTGTCTCCTACCTCTCCTCCATTCCCTGTAATAGAAGAGGCATTATACTCTCCTCTCCAGTGTCCCGTGTCTCCTACCTCTCCTCCATTCCCTGTAATAGAAGAGGCATTATACTCTCCTCTCCAGTGTCCCGTGTCTCCTACCTCTCCTCCATTCCCTGTAATAGAAGAGGCATTATACTCTCCTCTCCAGTGTCCCGTGTCTCCTACCTCTCCTCCATTCCCTGTAATAGAAGAGGCATTATACTCTCCTCTCCAGTGTCCCGTGTCTCCTACCTCTCCTCCATTCCCTGTAATAGAAGAGGCATTATACTCTCCTCTCCAGTGTCCCGTGTCTCCTACCTCTCCTCCATTCCCTGTAATAGAAGAGGCATTATACTCTCCTCTCCAGTGTCCCGTGTCTCCTACCTCTCCTCCATTCCCTGTAATAGAAGAGGCATTATACTCTCCTCTCCAGTGTCCCGTGTCTCCTACCTCTCCTCCATTCCCTGTAATAGAAGAGGCATTATACTCTCCTCTCCAGTGTCCCGTGTCTCCTACCTCTCCTCCATTCCCTGTAATAGAAGAGGCATTATACTCTCCTCTCCAGTGTCCCGTGTCTCCTACCTCTCCTCCATTCCCTGTAATAGAAGAGGCATTATACTCTCCTCTCCAGTGTCCCGTGTCTCCTACCTCTCCTCCATTCCCTGTAATAGAAGAGGCATTATACTCTCCTCTCCAGTGTCCCGTGTCTCCTACCTCTCCTCCATTCCCTGTAATAGAAGAGGCATTATACTCTCCTCTCCAGTGTCCCGTGTCTCCTACCTCTCCTCCATTCCCTGTAATAGAAGAGGCATTATACTCTCCTCTCCAGTGTCCCGTGTCTCCTACCTCTCCTCCATTCCCTGTAATAGAAGAGGCATTATACTCTCCTCTCCAGTGTCCCGTGTCTCCTACCTCTCCTCCATTCCCTGTAATAGAAGAGGCATTATACTCTCCTCTCCAGTGTCCCGTGTCTCCTACCTCTCCTCCATTCCCTGTAATAGAAGAGGCATTATACTCTCCTCTCCAGTGTCCCGTGTCTCCTACCTCTCCTCCATTCCCTGTAATAGAAGAGGCATTATACTCTCCTCTCCAGTGTCCCGTGTCTCCTACCTCTCCTCCATTCCCTGTAATAGAAGAGGCATTATACTCTCCTCTCCAGTGTCCCGTGTCTCCTACCTCTCCTCCATTCCCTGTAATAGAAGAGGCATTATACTCTCCTCTCCAGTGTCCCGTGTCTCCTACCTCTCCTCCATTCCCTGTAATAGAAGAGGCATTATACTCTCCTCTCCAGTGTCCCGTGTCTCCTACCTCTCCTCCATTCCCTGTAATAGAAGAGGCATTATACTCTCCTCTCCAGTGTCCCGTGTCTCCTACCTCTCCTCCATTCCCTGTAATAGAAGAGGCATTATACTCTCCTCTCCAGTGTCCCGTGTCTCCTACCTCTCCTCCATTCCCTGTAATAGAAGAGGCATTATACTCTCCTCTCCAGTGTCCCGTGTCTCCTACCTCTCCTCCATTCCCTGTAATAGAAGAGGCATTATACTCTCCTCTCCAGTGTCCCGTGTCTCCTACCTCTCCTCCATTCCCTGTAATAGAAGAGGCATTATACTCTCCTCTCCAGTGTCCCGTGTCTCCTACCTCTCCTCCATTCCCTGTAATAGAAGAGGCATTATACTCTCCTCTCCAGTGTCCCGTGTCTCCTACCTCTCCTCCATTCCCTGTAATAGAAGAGGCATTATACTCTCCTCTCCAGTGTCCCGTGTCTCCTACCTCTCCTCCATTCCCTGTAATAGAAGAGGCATTATACTCTCCTCTCCAGTGTCCCGTGTCTCCTACCTCTCCTCCATTCCCTGTAATAGAAGAGGCATTATACTCTCCTCTCCAGTGTCCCGTGTCTCCTACCTCTCCTCCATTCCCTGTAATAGAAGAGGCATTATACTCTCCTCTCCAGTGTCCCGTGTCTCCTACCTCTCCTCCATTCCCTGTAATAGAAGAGGCATTATACTCTCCTCTCCAGTGTCCCGTGTCTCCTACCTCTCCTCCATTCCCTGTAATAGAAGAGGCATTATACTCTCCTCTCCAGTGTCCCGTGTCTCCTACCTCTCCTCCATTCCCTGTAATAGAAGAGGCATTATACTCTCCTCTCCAGTGTCCCGTGTCTCCTACCTCTCCTCCATTCCCTGTAATAGAAGAGGCATTATACTCTCCTCTCCAGTGTCCCGTGTCTCCTACCTCCCCTCCATTCCCTGTAATAGAAGAGGTATTACACTCCCATCTCTGGTGATTAACAAATCTCTCTGATTTCAGGTCAAACTTTCACTGCTTGCGGTTAGTAAAATTACATTTAATGGAGTAATAATAATAATGACAGAATTGCATTAATTTCTAGACATGTGCGATTCGTTTCGTTCTGAATCAAAATTCGTCTGACGTTTCGGAAATTCGGACATTCGCACGTATCCGAATTCCGAATTACAGACGTAACGAATGCAAACGAATCTGAATTTCCGTTTCCGAAATTCGGTAGCGGTAGTTCGGTCGCACGTTCGCTTCGTTTTCGTTTCTTTTTCGTTTCGTTCGTTGGAGCAACGTGACATTAGAGGAGATAAAAATGTTTCCCCTCAAATGTCACTTTGCTGTAAACGGACGAACGAAACGAATAAGAAACTAAAACAAAACGACCGGTCGAACGAACTACCGCTACCGAATTTCGTCCGAATCTGAATTCCGAATCCGAATAGACTTTCACACCCGAATCCCGAAAAACGAAATAACACAAATCTGAATTTAAAAGGAAACGAAACGAAACAAATTTTTTGGCAGTGCACATGTCTATTTCCATCTTTTCTATCTGCTCGGAATTCAGCTTTAAATATATCTACAAGGATATCTCTCAGGCTTATTAGCACCTCCCCCCCCCATGGGAGGAGGAATGTGTTTAAGCCTTGACATAAAGAATTTGAATACAACATTACACATCTAAGTTAGAGGTTTGCAAGAATTTCATAAGTACGAAAAGCCTTTTTCTTTTGTGTAGGGGGATTAGAATTAGGGAGTCAGGATCAAGATGGCAGCCTGGAACCTACACCTTTAACCCCTTCGTGACTGACGACGTACAGTGTACGTCGCCAGCATCGGGGCTGTTTAAACAGACTCCCGGTGACTTTTGCCGCCGGGACTCTGTTTAAACTTGTAGAGCCGACTGTCGGCTAAGTCAGCTCTCGTATTTTTTTACCGTCACGAGTTCGCATCAAATAAAACCATCAGGTCGCTGCAACCGAACGGAAAAGCTGCTCCTGGCTGTTAGAATTTATTATATCTGGGCTAAGATTTCCAAAATGTACAGAGCGTTGGGGTCATTCGGTCCCGGGGTTCTCCAGGCTGATGTGGGAAAGGCGCATCCAGAAGGTAACTCAATGCCTTTTATTAGATCGGAGACTTAACGGGCTCCGGCCTTAAACCGCAGAGCCCACCGGGAACGTGTAAATCACGGCTAATGGAATTAGAGGGAAAACATTCCTCGTGAGATGTTATTTCGAGGTCAGCTGCCCATTAGAGAAGAACGGGAAAAAAAATGTTAAAACCTCCCGGTCGCCTCTTCGGGTCTCGCTTTTGGATAAACTCGCGACGATATTAGTTTGAAGACTTTGCGTTTGGTGCATTTGGTCATCAATGATCCCCCTTTGCCTGTGGGGGGGTATCGAGGGCTTCTAAGTCCCTGGCTGGTCTGGCAGTGGTATGGCTGGTGACACCCGGCATTGGCAAAGCCTAGTCTTAAGGGGTCTATTCAGGGGCGTCCCGAGGCTGGGTGGCACCCGGAGCGGTAACCGAGTGTCACCCCGCCGTGACGTCACCACACGTGTGCGATTTAAATGTGGGTAAATCAATACAGCTTGGTTGTATAATGTATTGCTGAGATTTGTAATCCCTCTACAAGCTTGAAGCCGGCGACAGAACTACCAGAGTCGCAGTGGTCACAGCTGTGACCGTGCCCTGGCACTCCGCCACCATCCTAAAATCATTAGTGCGTATTGTTTTAGAAAAACTGCCACATGACAGCCAAAAAAGTATCGGTAATTGGTATCGGCGAGTACTTGAGGAAAAGTATCGGTACTCGTACTCGGTCTGGAAACAATGGTATCGGTGCATCCCTACTAAAAATCGAACAGAGCCTCTAACCCTTGCCCACTCTATCCAAATCTGATACTGGTTTGCCACGCGAAGTCATGGCCCTTCCTGGAGCTCCGGCGGTACATCTGAAGCCAAGACATAACTGCTTTAGTTTCGGTTGCACTTCTTATATTTGCCGACCACATTGTACATTGGTGGGAAATATTGTATTACATTCTTCATGTCCGGCCTTCCACACGTTCTCCTCCGATGCGTCATAATAAGCCCTGCGGGGCCAGTAAAGATGGCGGATTCTTGTACAGAGCCAGCTTGGGCTTCAGATGAACTGACAATTTCCCATCCTGTTGACTTGCTAAATTCTTTGCTTCTTTCTGTGCCAAGAACACGGGAACGGATTGCCGCTCATACTTGGCGGGCTTGTAAGTGAATGACCTTCACCCCCCTCCCCCTAAAGCATCTCATGGGCTTTGGTGAATGGGAACACCAGCCTGTGGACAGTACTGACTCTGCATAGGGGGTTGGTGGTTCTGGTCAGCAGGAGAGACACCACCGGAGGACTCTATAGGGAGCTTGTAGGGAACTTTGGCCAGGAAGTCTTCTTATCTGCACTTTGTACTTTTTATGAAAGGGAAACCCCAAGGTGGGTCTCCACCTACCTATAAAACCTGATTACAGAGCACTATGCAAAAGAGAGCACGTGAGGAACGGCTTACCTAACTCTCTCTAATTAAAACTTCTGGAGAAGAAAGGGGGAGGGGTCACTGCTCTGGAGGAGGAGAGCGGGGGAGGAGTCACTGCTCTGGAGGAGAGAGGGGGAGGAGTCACTGCTCTGGAGGAGAGAGGGGGAGGAGTCACCACTCTAAAGACTGTGAGGGCAGGAGTCACTGCTATGCAGGAGGAAAGAGAAGGAGGAGTCACTGCTGTGGAGGAGGAGAGAGGAGGAGGGGTCACTGCTCTGGAGGAAGAAGAAAGAGGGGGAGGGGTCACTGCTCTGAAGGAGGAGAGAGAGGGAGGGGTCACTGTTCTGGAGGAGGGGGAGGAGTCACCACTCGAGAGAATGTGAGGGGAGAAGTCACTGCTATGGAGGAGGAAAGAGAGGGAGGAGTCACTGCTCTGGAGGAGGGGAGAGGTCACTGTTCTGGAGGAGGAGTCACTGCTCTAGAGAAGGTGATGGGGGAGGAGTTACTGCTCTGGGGGAGTCACTGCTCTGCAGGAGGAAAGAGGGGGAGGGATCACTGCTCTGGAGGTGGAGAGGTCACTGTTCTGGAGGAGGAGTCACTGCTCTAGAGAAGGTGAGGGGGAGGAGTTACTGCTCTGGAGGAGGAGAAAGGGGAGGAGTCACTGCTCTGGAGGAGGAAAGAGGGGGAGGGATCACTTCTCTGGAGGTGGAGAGAAGGGGTCACTGCTCTGGAGGAGAAAGGGGCAGGGGTCACTGCTCTGGAGGAGGAAAGAGGGGCAGGGGTCACTGTTTTGGAGGTGCAGAGAGGGGCAGGAGTCACTGCTCTGGAGGAGGAGAGAGGAAGGGGTCACTGCATTGGAGTGGGCGGGGAAAGGGGGAGGAGTCACTGCCCTGGAGGAGAGAGGGGGAGGAGTCAATACTCTGGCTCATTTATTTCAGTGTGCACACTGCAGCTTAAGCTATTGAGCTCTGTGAACAACAAGTTTCTTTCTGCAGATAAGGATAGCCTGGAAAACATGTGTAAAGGGACCGGAGCTCCCCCTGCTGGCTGAACAGTGACACGCTGACACATTGTGGTTACTGTACAATGCACCCGGCTGCCCGTCACCATGAATGACACTCCAACACATGTTACATACAGCAGGTGCAGTGTCACGCGTGCCTACGAGAAGCCGAAATGTCAGTTTTTGGCCTCGATGCGGAATTTGTGATCCAGCGGTGACTACAGATCCTATCGGTGTACCTGCAATGATGGGAGTGATTGTCGTAGGGATTGCCAGTCTTGTATATAGTGTGTGTGTTCAGCTCTCGTGGATAAGAAGTATCAGGTTCTCTCGTGTTGTAATTCCTTCCACGTCTCCTCTTTCCAGAGAGGGCGCAGACTGCGGATCCATGGCTCCCTCTACAGACCGTCTCCTGCACTACACCGGTGGAACGCACGGCGCGCTCTCCCTGGCGCTGGTGCTAGTCAACGCGGTCCTGCTGTCCGCCGCGCTCCTCGTGTTCTGCTCCTTCTGCAGAAGGTAGGCTGGAAACAAACAATCAGAAATCTTTCACAATTGCTTACATTGTTTCTTACAGATGAAATACATACACGGGGGCTGTTGTTCTATTACTGTCCATCCAGTTCTGAGATTTACACAGCACAGACATGCCCATCGGGGCAGAAGACCAGAATTGTTTCCCCTGCTACAGTTAGGTAACACTTACAGGTCTTGCCCCTCCCCCCTTTCCTTCCAGCTTGTGAAGTGAGAAGCAGCAGACTGATGATCTCATCTCTCTCTTACTCTGCTCTCTCCTCCTATCAGCACATCAGGACCCCATAACCCCGCAGAAGTGCATAGATATCAGTATTGCCTAGGCACAGGAAGTGCACTGATATTAGAAGTACCTAGGCACAGGAAGTGCACAGATATTAGATTTGCCTTGGATACCCTCCTCTCTCTCTCCTCTTCTCTCTCCCCCCTCTCTCTCTCTCTCTCCTCTCTCCCTCCCTCTCTCTCTCTCTC
>NW_017307248.1:668891-669895 GCF_000935625.1 Nanorana parkeri
CCCCCCTCTCCTCTTTCTCTCTCTCTCTCCCCTCTCTCTTTCTTTCTCTCTCTCTCTCTCCATCTATAGCTCTATCTTTAGCGCCATCTAGTGGCCACATTCTGGTGGAACATTTTAGAAATACAGCACAAAGTTCATGAAAACCAAAAAGCAAAACAAGTGAAATAACAATTAAAAACAGAGATTTTCCTCGGCTGTTCTTATTTTCCGGCTCCAGATGTTCTAGAAGCTTCTTGTCAGCACAGGATCTGATTGGCTCCTCGTGCTGTTTCCTCCTCTCACACTCCAGGCCGGCTGTACAGGGACCGCGGGAGGCTGGGTCCGGGTCACATTCAGACACTGGGAGAGGTTCATGAATACAGAGCCGCCTTATACTTCATCCTTCTGCAAAGCTCAGGGAGGAGGAGAGAGAAGCAGCACAAGATAACCAATCAGTTCATGAGCTTACAAGGAGCTTGCTGATAGGAGGAGAGAGCAACAGAGAAATTAGTTCTTCATTTGTGCCGCTTATTCTTTCATTGTCCAATCACAGGCCGGGGGAGGGACAAGACCTGTAAGTGTAAATCTGCATGAGAGAAAACAAATGGAGCTGTGTTAATCTCAGGACTGGATGGACAGATAGGCCGATCATACATAATAGGTGAGTGTGATCTGTGACGGTGACTCATTTCATTGTCTGATTTGCAGGAAAAAGGCAAAAATCACCGACAGCGACGTACAAAGAGAAAGGCCAAATTCTGAGCGGAAAAAGGCGGTAAGTAGCTCAGTCTGGGAACATGAGTGTGTTCATATCCGGTGTTCCCAGCCAATGGAGCCCCGAGAACACTATTCACCCAGAACCCTTATTACAGTGGATACTGGGGGACCAACCACATGACACTCCCTTCTGTCCCTCCAGGAGTGTGCTGAGTTCCCGGGTCTGTACCCCTGCTGTGCCCATTATGAGGAGCTCCATTTTTTTGCTGGGGCTCCGGGAAGTCATCCGGGAGAACGAAGCTCTCACC
>NW_017307249.1:0-10961 GCF_000935625.1 Nanorana parkeri
CACACTATTATTATACTTGTATATAGCTCTCACATATACCGCAGCGCTGTGCAGAGAACCCTGAGCCGGTCACATCAGTCTCTGCAGCAGAGGTGTTCTGTAGTCCTAACACACTTCCTGTCCCAGAGTGTTCCTCCATCTCTTTAGACACAGGACAGTACAGTACAGTGAGGGAGTGTTGTCACCCTAGGACAGGAAGTGTGTTGCTGGCGGGATCACAGGTGAGAATAAATGGGGGAAACATGTAAATGAAAACGAATGCGTCACATGTAAAGTCTGCTGAGCTGCAATATCTGACACGATTGTTTGTTTGGGGTATAAGATACGTTGTCACTTGATTTTGTATCTAATAAATATCTCATGACAACATTGAACTACAGATCACGCCTGGCAAGCAAACACAACCCCCCTCCCATTTCTTTGTAGGGAGCCACATTGATTGGTGGCCATAGTGAAAGGTTAGTGTTGTCTTAGACCTCATTCACACGACAATCGCCCGGTACGTACAGATCCGCGCTGCGTGCACGGCCGTATCGGGCCGCTCCAGGGAAGGACAGGTGCTGAGTGTGATTAGTACGCAGCCCCCTGTCCATCTCTATGGGAGTACGCGGCTGTACGCCGTCCTACGCTCACCCGCCCTGGACGTCTGTGCGGGTGTCCGTACTCGTACGCTGACAGGGTGGATCCTGTCTGCGTCCAAACCGGGAAACTTGCACCCGTACGGGCCTGCACTTGAGGTGAGCGTAGGAGGCCATGTACTCCCATAGAGAAGGACGGGGGCTGCATACTAATCACACGCAGCGCCTGTCCCGGGAGCTGAGCGATACGGCCGCGCATGCAGCACGGAGCTGTACGTGCCGGCCGTTTCTCGTGTGAATGAGGCCTTTACACCTCCAGGCCCATGATATGTATAGTAATTAGGCATCATGCCATGGAAACGTTTATAAACGTGCCCACTGTAAGAACCAAAAGCCAACACTCTGAGGGCTGGCGGCTCTTAATCCTGGCTATCACTGACATCTTAGGTTCTCAATCATGTAATCACTACGTCGTCCTTGACATTGTGATCACATGCAGGCTGGAGGCTTTATTGACACAGGAAGCTGCATTCGGCCAGCAAATAAACACTGCCACCTACAGGCTTTGGTGGCATCTGCAGTTGCAGTGGAATATTTCATAATATACAATTACAGTATTGAAAAGAAATAATAGTTTTAAAAAAATGGGCTTTGTTGTCCTTAAACAGTATATATGCAAATGATTTAGGTAAACAAATTAGTCCCAGATTAAAGGAGAACTATGGGGGTGAGTGTTGTTCCCCATAGTTCTCCTTAGGGTAACTGGAGGACACAAACTAGCGTCCTCCCGTCACCCTAAGCTCAGTATATAGGGAGCTACAGCTCGCAGTATACTGAGACGCCGCAGCCGGAGCGGATCACGTCTTAAATGACGGGATCCGCACGGCTGCGTGAGTGACAGCTGGCTCTGCCTATCTAGAGGCAGACCCAGCTGTACCCGCCCCCTCCCCGTCCGTTCCACCAGTCAGCGCTGGCGGATCGGAGCGGGGAGAGGGGAATCCAGCCCCTCCGCCTGTCACGGCAGAGAGCCGTGACAGGATCGAGAGGTGAGCGAACGCCGGTATGTGTTCTCTCACCTCCCGATCTACTGAGCCGACCTGTGACAGTCTCATTGTCACAGGTCGGCTAGAACTATGAGGTGAGGGAAAAGCACCCCCCCTCCCCCCTCATAGTTCTCCTTTAATTGTCAAGCAAGTCAACGCATGCTGATGTTGCTCGCGTTGCCACTCACCCAGGCAACAGTGACCTCCAGTCATAAAAAGGTTTAAAAAAAACCATTGTTTATTGTAACTCACTTTTTTTTCCGCACACATAAGCTGGACAACAGGGACTGTAAAGGATGAAATGTAAACGGAAGTACTTTATGAGCTGAATATGGTACCCGGGGGCCAAAGCCCTCCTGCCCCCCCAGGCCCAGCCCTCCCCATGGTACATAAATATTACATACATGTGGAATGGATAGTCCCTTGCATTCATTATTTATTTATTTCAAGCAGAACTGTACACAGACATGAGAGTTCCGCAATGACCCGGATACAATCGATCTTCACCTCTAGCTGAATGACATTTAGTTTGCTCTGTGCATCAGAAACACTTGACATTTCAAATAATATCCATCTCAGTGCTGCTAATCACTTGCAGTCACTGGTGGAACTACCAGGGTCGCAGCAGTCGCAATTGCGACCGGGCCCTGACCATTGATGTATGATGATTAGACAGCAATGCAGAATAGCTCCATGTATGTAGGACTACAAGTCCCAGCAATGCATTACATTTTTAACTAGGGATGCACCACTGCCAATACTGGGCATTTTCACGAGTACTCCTACGAGCACTCAGGTGTACAGACCCAGGAACTCAGCACGGGGATGGTGGGAGCTCCTCATAATGGGCACAGCGGGGGTACAGACCCGGGAACTCAGCACAGGGATGGTGGGAGCTCCTCATAATGGGTACAGCGGGTGTACAGACCCAGGAACTCAGCACAGGGGTGGGGGACCCCCTCATAATGGGCAGAGCGGGTGTACAGGCCCGGGAACTCAGCACAGGGATGGTGGGGGCCCCTCATAATGGGCACAGCGGGTGTACAGACCCGGGAACTCAGCACAGGGATGGTGGGAGCTCCTCATAATGGGCACAGCGGGTGTACAGACCCGGGATCTCAGCACAGGGATGGTGGGAGCTCCTCATAATGGGCACAGCGGGTGTACAGACCCGGGAACTCAGCACAGGGATGTTGTTAGCAAAGGCAGTTGTTGCACACAAGGTGGGTTTATATCCTTTGTGGCTAATTATTATTATTATACAGGATTTATAGAGAGACGACAGTTTGGAATACATTTCAATGAAAGTTTCTGTGCCGGAGTTCAGCTTTAAGCGTTATCAGCTGCTCCATAATACACAGATTACAATTAAAAAGACACAACCAATGTAAAGTGATTCCACGTTACCTTCGAACCTCTGCGGTGCCTTTAGGGACTTTAGAAGGGAAAGTGACGGATACTTCTGCAGTGTTTCTCATGTGGAGTGTGTTATTAGATGTCTCTGGAAGGTTTGTGTACATGATAGAAATAAATAACTGCGCGGATTCAGTTCATGAGTTACAAATAATTCTGTTAATTAAATGATAAATGGAATCCTTTTTCTTCATTGTATTCTCCCAGTTTCGGTTCTTTGAGTAATGTGATTAATAATTTAGATTCTATTAATGGGCGCCCATCTCGTGAGGGGAATTTACTCCCATCGGTAATGATGAATATGTGTATACATCCCAGCACTTGGGAATGGAGTGAGTCGCGGCGGGAGCGCTGGGGGGAACTGGCGGCCCCTGCGGGAATATTAGATGTGAGCGATGAATCTGATCCATCTGCAGAGGCCCCGTGATTGAATTGTAAGAGAATATTAACATCTCGTTCTGTTTATATCTGTGACCAGAAAGACTATTATTGTGTTCCTGAATGAGATAGCCAAGGAAGGTGTCTGCTTGTTCTATGTAGTTAGCTGAAATACACTATATTGCCAAAAGTATTGGGACTCCTTTACACGCACATGAACTTTAATGGCATCCCAGTCTTAGTCCGTAGGGTTCAGTATTGGGTTGGCTCCGCCCTTTGCCACTATAACAGCAGCTTGGATACAGCTGCTCGGCCATGGAAACCCATTCCATGAAGCTCTCTACGCACTGTTGCTGTGCCAATCTGAAGGCCACACGAAGTTTGGAGGTCTGTAGCTACTGACTCTGCAGACAGTTGGCGACTTCTGCGCACTGTGCGCTTCAGCATGCGCTGACCCCGCTCTGTCATGTGACGTGGCCGACCACTTCCTGGCTGAGTTGCTGTGGTTCCCAGTTGCTTCCACTTTGTTATAATCCCAGTAACAGGTGACCGCGGAATATTTAGTAGCAAGGAAATGTTACGGAACACCTGAATCCAATGATTTGGAGGGGTGTCCCAATACTTTTGGCAACATAGTGTATATAAAGTGAGGACCAGGCGGGAGAGAGTGCCGCAGTCTGTTGGTGACCTATGGTACTTGGAATCAGAGGCCGCTATGCTGCTGGCCCTTTCAAGGCCAGAGGTCAGTGATGACTTGATGCCCAGGTCCAATTTAGTAGCATCAGCATGCATTAGGTAACATGGCAAGACTAAATTGCATATTTGAATTATTTTATAGGCTTAGATGGTTCTGATGAAGGGGGCTTGCCCAAGAAACGCGTCAATCTTGGCTGACTGTGGCCGGTGGATGGTGATGTGACCGGAGGCTACCGTGTTACACAGTCGGGGTGGTATCAACAGACAGTGTGGCCTCTTGTTTGTTGTTAAAGCCTGATGAAAACTTTGCTTGTGAGTACTTTTATCCCTTGTTTTATTTATCCTAATAAACGATTTTACACACGGAGGTGGCGCTCTGTTCCCTTTTGTTTTCTATATTCTTGCCTGCAGCCTGCCTTGATCTTTGACTATTCTTGCCTGCAGCCTGCCTTGAGTTCTACCTGCACACTGACTATTCTTGCACTTTGCCTGGACACTGACTAATCTTGCTGTCGGCGACCAGGACACCTCCAGGTGGCACCGTGGAGCTGGAGCAGATCCTGCAGTTCCGGTGCTCACCTGCAGGTGTCTCTAGGCAATCAGTGGCTGTCTGGGACTTGAGCGCCTCCAGGTGGCGCTGTGACGCTGGAACCAGGACCTGCACTTCCAGGGCTCACCTGCAGTTGTCCCTGCAATTAGGCACCACCTGCTGATGATCTGGGAGGGCATTTAATCCCTACCTGCAGTGAGCCCGATGCCACAGTATTGTCGCCATTTCCTGATTCCTGTGACCTGATTCCTGCATCCTGGTGCCCCCTTGTACCCTGACCATTACTCCGTGGCTCCCCTTGTGTTGCCTTGCTCCCCAGGTCTCACTTGCCCTGTTGTCTGTGATTATATTTGCATTTAGTTAGCTATTATTACTTGTTTGTGGTTACTTGTTGGTGTTGGTGGGGTTGTTTGTGTTTATATGATTTCGGTGTGTCTAATAAACTGTACGTTCATAAGCTCATAGGCATTGTCTGGTGTGGTCACGCATTTGGTCCTCCCATGTGGGTACCTGCATGCGCTGTGGGAAGACTCGCGCAAAGTATCCTGACACTTGCCTTTTGCCTGCTTTGCTTTCTGCCTGGGCACTGAACATTCTTGCCTGTAAACTGTCTAAAGGTGCCCATACACTGCTCGATTCTCGTACGAGAATCGCGGGAAATCCCGCGATCGTACGAGAATCGAGCAGTGTGAACGAAGACGTGCGACCGTTTCTACTGTACGGTCGCACGTCTTTTGTCTAAGGAGCACGCTAGAAAACCAGCCGAAAATCGTACGATTCTCGGCTGGTTAGAACGGTGCTCGGGAGACAAATGCCGAACGGGCCGGTGTGCGCACGCACACACTGCCCATTCATCATTGCGGTCATCGGAAGCCCGCCCCTCAGGGGGGCGCGGCTTGCGGTGATCGAGAGTACGATCTGCCTGTCCAAGATGGGCAGATCGTACGTTTTTTTAAGTACTTTACAACCTTAGCAAGACTAAGGTCTTGCGATGGTTGTAAAGTGTATGGCCACCATTAATCATCACATGGACACAGACTATTCCTGTCTGCTGCCTAACTTGACCTCTGCCAAAACTCTGACAAGCCATAGTGCCGGTAACCAGTTTCCTTATTGTAGACACCCTGTTTCTGTTATCAAAGTAGCCATGGGACCACTAGGGTCCTCAGCCCATCATCCCCGGTGGAATGCTCTGGAGAAGAACAAGGTATCACCTTCCCATAGCACTACCTGCCAGGGGATGAAGACTGTAACAGTCGTGCATTTGCTGCACTTGAATTGTATAAGCAAGTGGAGAGCTGAAATAAGTCTAAAGGTGCCCATACACTGTACGATTCTCGTACAAGAATCGCGGAAAAATCCCGCGATCGTACGAGAATCGTACAGTGTATGGAAGGCGTGCAACCGTTTCTACTGTACGGTCGCACGTCTTCCGTCGAACAAGCAGGCTGGAAAACCCGCCGGGAATCGTACGATTGTCAGCGGGTGAGTGGCCTGCTGGTTCGACAACTGACGAACGGGCCGGTGTGCGCACACTGCCCGTTTGCCGTCCTTGCAAGCCCGCCCCTCATTGCAGTCATCGCAAGCCTGCCCCTCAAGGGGGGCGGGCTTCCGATGATCGCAAGTACGATCTGCCTGTCCAAGATGGGCAGATCGTACGTTTTTTTAAGTACTTTACAACCATCGCAAGACTAAGGTCTAGCGATGGTTGTAAAGTGTATGGCCACCTTCAGGCTCCAAGCTGATTATATACAGTATTCTGCACTATAGCTTAGCGTTTGCAGAGTTACTACGCTTTACATTGGCATTCCCTCTGCAATGGAATTCACCCAACTTCCCCCATCACCGATCAGCACTGCGCAGTGTAATTATAACCCAGCAAGTAATTGTCTGATTATTTCACACTCAGTCAATGTCTGCTGCTGTCCCCTGGGCATCAAAATACACTTTATCTAACCGACAAGCAGTTTGTGTTGGTTCTGGCCAAATGAATAGAACAAACTATGTGTTGGTGAGACTCAGCACAGGAATGAGCAAGACTTTTGCCCCCCAGGTGAGTGACGTGCATAAGACCCCATCAGATACACATTCCTTATATCAGGCTGTCAGTGGGGTTATACACTGAGTGGGCAGATTATTATGACCCCGCATCAGTACTTCGTTGGGCCGCCTCGTGACTCCACGAGATGATGAAAGGTGATGCGAGGAATCTGACACGGCACTGTCGCCCTTCTGTTTTCTTGTACCAGTCTTGCCCCTCCCCCGTTCTGCCCTAACATTGACTAGTCGCTGACGGCCACAATTCCCACGTTCAGACCCAGATTTTCGGCTGACAGTCCGGTCTTTAAACACTTTAACAACAGCTGTTCTTGAACATTTAACGAATTCTGCTGTTTTGCTGATACTCGCTCCATGGCTCCGAGCGCCAACAATCATCCCGCGTTCAAAGGCTGTTAAATCGCGTTGTTTCCCCGTATGTTCAGAAACAAATCACTTCTACTGTCGTGGTAACCAACCTGCTTCCCTATTTATAATGTCTATGGGTGTAGTCTTACAACAGGCCACATTTATATTGTACGCCCCTAAATGTACCATTGTGCATGGGCCCCTAATTTTAGGAGCTAAAATTGAAAGGTAAGTGATCGTGTATTTCAGCAAATATATATCATTAAAAAAAATATATATCATGAAACAAATGTTTTGTTCTCCGAGAATCTTAATGAGTCCTTTTCTGGATCCTGAGGCCAGGGGGCTTTGTAGAGCTTTTGGTGTATGAAGCCTTCATTCCAGGGTTCACGTCTCTTTCTTTCTCTCTCTCTCTCTCTCTCTCTCTCCATTTGTCTCTCTGTTCTTTCAAATCAAATCAAAACAGTTTTATTGAGTGCAGTTTAGCATTGCCAAAGCATATGGGGAGTTTTTATAGGATGGATTATAAGGTCTAGCGATGGTTGTAAAGTGTATGGCCACCTTCAGGCTCCAAGCTGATTATATACAGTATTCTGCACTATAGCTTAGCGTTTGCAGAGTTACTACGCTTTACATTGGCATTCCCTCTGCAATGGAATTCACCCAACTTCCCCCATCACCGATCAGCACTGCGCAGTGTAATTATAACCCAGCAAGTAATTGTCTGATTATTTCACACTCAGTCAATGTCTGCTGCTGTCCCCTGGGCATCAAAATACACTTTATCTAACCGACAAGCAGTTTGTGTTGGTTCTGGCCAAATGAATAGAACAAACTATGTGTTGGTGAGACTCAGCACAGGAATGAGCAAGACTTTTGCCCCCCAGGTGAGTGACGTGCATAAGACCCCATCAGATACACATTCCTTATATCAGGCTGTCAGTGGGGTTATACACTGAGTGGGCAGATTATTATGACCCCGCATCAGTACTTCGTTGGGCCGCCTCGTGACTCCACGAGATGATGAAAGGTGATGCGAGGAATCTGACACGGCACTGTCGCCCTTCTGTTTTCTTGTACCAGTCTTGCCCCTCCCCCGTTCTGCCCTAACATTGACTAGTCGCTGACGGCCACAATTCCCACGTTCAGACCCAGATTTTCGGCTGACAGTCCGGTCTTTAAACACTTTAACAACAGCTGTTCTTGAACATTTAACGAATTCTGCTGTTTTGCTGATACTCGCTCCATGGCTCCGAGCGCCAACAATCATCCCGCGTTCAAAGGCTGTTAAATCGCGTTGTTTCCCCGTATGTTCAGAAACAAATCACTTCTACTGTCGTGGTAACCAACCTGCTTCCCTATTTATAATGTCTATGGGTGTAGTCTTACAACAGGCCACATTTATATTGTACGCCCCTAAATGTACCATTGTGCATGGGCCCCTAATTTTAGGAGCTAAAATTGAAAGGTAAGTGATCGTGTATTTCAGCAAATATATATCATTAAAAAAAATATATATCATGAAACAAATGTTTTGTTCTCCGAGAATCTTAATGAGTCCTTTTCTGGATCCTGAGGCCAGGGGGCTTTGTAGAGCTTTTGGTGTATGAAGCCTTCATTCCAGGGTTCACGTCTCTTTCTTTCTCTCTCTCTCTCTCTCTCTCTCTCCATTTGAATGATGAAAGGTGATGCGAGGAATCTGACACGGCACTGTCGCCCTTCTGTTTTCTTGTACCAGTCTTGCCCCTCCCCCGTTCTGCCCTAACATTGACTAGTCGCTGACGGCCACAATTCCCACGTTCAGACCCAGATTTTCGGCTGACAGTCCGGTCTTTAAACACTTTAACAACAGCTGTTCTTGAACATTTAACGAATTCTGCTGTTTTGCTGATACTCGCTCCATGGCTCCGAGCGCCAACAATCATCCCGCGTTCAAAGGCTGTTAAATCGCGTTGTTTCCCCGTATGTTCAGAAACAAATCACTTCTACTGTCGTGGTAACCAACCTGCTTCCCTATTTATAATGTCTATGGGTGTAGTCTTACAACAGGCCACATTTATATTGTACGCCCCTAAATGTACCATTGTGCATGGGCCCCTAATTTTAGGAGCTAAAATTGAAAGGTAAGTGATCGTGTATTTCAGCAAATATATATCATTAAAAAAAATATATATCATGAAACAAATGTTTTGTTCTCCGAGAATCTTAATGAGTCCTTTTCTGGATCCTGAGGCCAGGGGGCTTTGTAGAGCTTTTGGTGTATGAAGCCTTCATTCCAGGGTTCACGTCTCTTTCTTTCTCTCTCTCTCTCTCTCTCTCTCTCCATTTGTCTCTCTGTTCTTTCAAATCAAATCAAAACAGTTTTATTGAGTGCAGTTTAGCATTGCCAAAGCATATGGGGAGTTTTTATAGGATGGATTGGTGGCAGGGGTTGGGTAATAGAACATTATTAGGGCTAAAGGATGATATGGGGGAATAGGCAAGTCCAGGGACATTATCAGGGGTAAGGGATAATATAAAGGGGGATGGGGGTGAGTCCATGTTGGGGATTTATAAGTCCAGGATCTCTCATGTTCCTCTCAGTCAGTGACATTCTGCGACATATTGTGCAGATAGTTTCTCAGTCAGCTCCTCTTCTCCCAGTACAATGTGGGGTCTCCTCTTCTCCCAGTACAATGTTCATTCTCCTCCTTCTCCCAGTACAATGTGGGGTCTCCTCTTCTCCCAGTACAATGTTCATTCTCCTCCTTCTCCCAGTACAATGTGGGGTCTCCTCTTCTCCCAGTACAATGTTCATTCTCCTCTTCTCCCCGTTTCTCCCCGTACAATGCGGAGTCTCCTCTTCTCACAGTACAATGTGGAGTCTCCTCTTCTCCCAGTACAATGTGGAGTCTCCTCTTCTCGCAGTACAATGTGGAGTCTCCTCTTCTCCCAGTACAATGTGGAGTCTCCTCTTCTCCCAGTACAATGTGGAGTCCCCTCTTCTCTTCTGTAGAGATGAAGTACGGGGTAAGAGGGGAGAGTCTCTGGAAATGAGTGTCCCTCCGTGCTGAGTACTTGGGGCACTGTAGGAGGAAGTGGACCTCATCTTCCAGGGCCCCCTGGTCACAACGCTGGCACTGTCTACTCTCCCTGGGCTTGTAGGTCTGTCTATGCCACCCTGATTCTATTTCCAGGCTGTGGGCACTCAGTCTGTACCGGCTCAGGATTTGTCTGTCCTTGGGGTCTTGTAGTACCTCCAGGTATGGGGCCAGTTTGTATTCTCTGTGATAAATGATAAATCTCCATTCTCTGATATAGTTTTCCCTGGAATCATTCATTACGTCTTTTATTTGATATTTTGTCAGGCTGCATTCATGGGAGCTTTAGATGGACAACATGGTGATGAGTTGTTGCAGCCTGCGTGGTTTGGAGTGGTCCTTGTTGGCCAGTAGGGCTTTCTCTCTCTATCTCTCTATTTGTGAATGGAAACACATGAGGACGGCCAGCAGCCCCGTGGTGTGACTGACTTCCAGGATGAAGGGTTCCGTTATTACTTCCCATAATCTTCCTGTGAGATATAGTAATACACATTACCCTGTCACTAGATAATGATCGGTGCCAGCATCAATTCCATATCGCGGGCGACGGAGGAGGCTGCAATAAACCTTTTAATGTCAGTATTGTCACTTTGTGTACCTGAGCCGCTGCATTGATCCCCACGGACTGCGGACAGGTTTCCCCCCTTATCTCTCCATTGTGTGAGCTGCTTTGTATGGGAGACAAGCTCTGTGTGTGATCAATAAGCACTTTACATGCTGTGCAATCTCATGTATACCATTGCACACTGACACACACACATATATATATATATATATATATATGTATATAGAGAGAGAGAAGGAGAAGCTGCAAACT
>NW_017307249.1:11152-21552 GCF_000935625.1 Nanorana parkeri
GCTGCAAACTACATGCCAATAAGATGTAGAGCCAGGAGGGTGGAAAGAAAATGCATTAAAGGGAATCTATATCCTTTCTTTTTAATGTGTGTGATTGTAATTAACTCATTCTTATTAATTGCATCAATCTGCTGCACTGGCTTAGAAACCTTCCTTTAAAGCGTATATTTGTAATTAGAGATGCACCGATACCGGTATTTTGGTACCGAGTACCGATCATTTTTTTTCGGTACTCGTCGATACCAATTACTGAGTACTGGAAGTCCCATTCAGGAAGCCAGGTGGCGTGTAAAGACTCGCCACCCGGCTTCCCGATTAACAAGAAAGTCTGTCCCCTCTCACCTCAGCATGTCCAGCCTGTCACCCCCGGGGCCTCTCCAGCCAGGAGTGGCCTTCCTCCGGTACCCAGCCGGAGCCATCTTGCTGGCCAATCATGGAAGCCGGGTGCTGTGTAATGACGCAGCGCGCTGCTTTCTGTTTGGCCGGGAGGCCGGCTACATGCTCCCTCGTCATCTAATGACGAGGGAGCATGAAGCCGGCTTCCCAGCCAATCACAATGCCGGGTGCTGCGTCATTTCACGGCGCCCAGCTTCCCGATTGGCCAGCTTCCCTACCAATCAGTAAACCGGGCAGCGCGTCATTTCAAGCTGCCTGGCTTCCTGATTGGCCGAGAAGTCGGCTCCATGCTCTGTCGTCACAAGTGACGAGAGCGCATGGAGCCGCTTCCCGGCCAATCAGGAAACCGTGCAGCGTGTCTGATACAGGAAGCATTGGGCTAGGCATCGGAGCATTTGGGCGAGTACGAGTACTCGCCCAAATACTGGGTGTCGGCACTGATATCGATACTAGTATCGGTGCATCCCTATTTGTAATATTAGTTCTACATATTGTGATATTGGGGAGCTCACAGAGCACTCGCACAGGCTTTTCCATTAACAAAACGTCTTCATTTTCTGTTCAAAAGGCAGACAGTAAAGGAAGTCCAACATAAATAGCTTGCTGCAGCATATAACAGATATGGGCTCACCAATGCTCACCCTTCACAGGTTATCCTGTTCAGAGTCCCAGGACCTTACTATTTTCCTCAACAGGATCTCTTCGGGAATACACTGGGCACTTTGAGCAGCTTTCAGCAGCCTTTGATTTCACACCCATACACCTTGGGTGCCTGGCTCTCTCAGCCTCTCTAGGCCTTCCAGCCTCCAACACATACACAGCCTCTTGGCTTCTGGGTGGAGTCCGCCTGACTCCGGGACACAACCTGTCCCTCTTCCCAGTGGGAGCCCTGAACACACTCCAGCACCCTCCTCATAAGGGATGCACACAGGTGCACAATCAGGTGCTGGCTGCCACTAAAGCCTGGACCCAGGAATGGAGATTTCATCCCTCCCAATGCTCTTTGAAATCTCCCAGTTCCAGGAACCCAAGCCAAATCAGGAAAACCCAGGAAGAACTGCAAAGCCAGCTCTTTCCCAGTAAACGTTTGCACTTTCTGGAACTGCTCAGCCCCCCTGGCTGAGAGACCTGGGTGACTATATTGCCAAAAGACACCCTGGCATTGCCACGCACTGCCACAATATGTACACTCACCCAGCAATTGATTCAGAACACTATGCTGGGTAAGGCCGCACTTTGCTGCAGTACATCCCTCATTCATGGTGGATTGTATTCCAAAAAGATTACTGTAAGATTCCTGTCCTCGTGGATTTGGAATCCATCATACAATTTCGGCACATTTGTCATTCCGTGAATCTCTCATTTTACCAACATCCCAAAGCTGTATGCATTGTCTCCTCCTGATGTCAGCTCTTCATGATTGTAAATGTCACAGGGGATACAGAGTCAGTGTCAATAGCATTTTCTGCATTCCTTAACAGGGTCCCAGTCCACTTCCTGGCCCCATAGCAGCCGCTTGGGCTGCTATGGCTATTGTTATGCCAATGTCCCCAAGGAGTTACATTGGATTCAGATCAGGTGACTGGCCTACCCTCTGTGTGTCTGAGCAGATACTGTTTTTTTTTTTTTTTTGCATGCTGGCTGGTGAGTGTGCTGGGAAACTTTTTGCTGTTGTACTGTTTAAAGCCCTTCCATGTGCAACTTGCTTGAAAGCTGGTTATGAGTTGGTGAGTGCGTTTGCCATTTGTTTTGCTTGAGCAGAAACTATGACCCGGCTCCATTGTTCTAGTCTTCACCTCTCCAGTTTTGGTGATTCTTTGCCCACTGCCGCCTGATCTTCCTGTCCATTGTGGACATTAATGGAACCCAACATGGTCTTCTGCTGGTGTAGCCCATCCCCCACAAGGTTGGAGATATTGTACATTCTAGATGCTTCTCTGCTCAGCACAATTGTGAAGAGTAGTTATGTGAGTTACTGTAAGCCAGTATAAGGCAACCTCAGCATGCTAGCTGTTGTGGAACTTCAAATCCCATGATGCATTGCAAGGCTCTGACAGCCCCAGGCATGACTCCCAGAGCAATTTTGTCGAGGTAACGTGCACTTGTGTCTTCACACCGCATGCAGGTACCCACATGGGAGGACCGAATACGTGACCACACCAGAAACTGCCACTGAGCTTATACACGGAGTGGCCGGATTATTATGACCACCTGACGTTTGTAGGCCAATGAGCTATAATTTGGCGCTGAAGTTGCTAGAGGGCCAGACCATTATAAATAGGGAAGCGGGTTGTTTACCACGACAGTAGAAGTGATTTGTTTCTGAAGATTCGGGGAAACAACGCGATGTAACAGCCTTTGAACGCGGGATGATTGTTGGCGCTCGGAGCCATGGAGCGAGTATCAGCAAAACAGCAGAATTCGTTACATGTTCAAGAGCAGCTGTTGTTAAAGTGTTTAAAGACCGGACTGTCAGCCGAAAATCTGGGTCTGAACGTGCAAATTGTGGCCGTCAGCGACTAGTCAATGTTAGGACAGAACGGGGGAGGGGCAAGACTGGTACAAGACAACAGAAGGGCAACAGTGCCGTGTCAGATTCCTCGCATCACCTTTCATCATCTCGTGGAGTCACGAGGCGGCCCAACGAAGTACAGATGGGGGGGGCTCATAATAATCTGGCCACTCAGTGTATACCGTTTATTATACACACCAAGACATAACACAAATAACCACACCAACACCCACAAGTAACTACAAACAAGTAATAGTAACTAACTAAATGTAAACACCAGCACATACAACAAGGTAACAGGACAAGTAAACCCAGGGAGCAAAGTAACACAAGGGGAGCCACGTGGCAAAGGTCAGGGTACTAGTGGGCACCAGGACTCGGGACTGGACTCAGGACATGGCAATAATACTGAGCCAAAGGCCTGACTGCAGGGAGGGATTAAATACCCTCCCAGGTAGCACCAGGTGGTGAATAATCGCTGACAGACGGGAGACACCCGCAGGTGAGCACTGGAGTTGCAGGTTCCAGCACCACCCAGTGGTGGTCTGGTACCTGACAGCTCCTGGCTGCCTGGAAACACCTTCAGGTGACCACAGGAACCGCTGGACCTAGTTCCAACGCCACCTGGAGGTGATATGGTTCCTGACAAATTTAGAGGTTTGCCATGGCCAAGGTTGCCTACCCCTTCCATAAGTCTTTCTGTGAACTAAGTTTGCCCATCCCCTACTGACCTCCTTCATCAACAAGGCATTTCCATCCATATAGCCGGCACTCAATGGACTTTTTTTTTTAACACCATTCTAAACAAACTCTAAGCCCTCGTTCACACCTGAAGCTTTGTAGCGCGTTCTACGCTCGACGAACGCTCTACAAAACGCTCAAACATCTAAATCCCATTGTATTCAATGGTCTCGTTCCCACCTTGGCGTATTTCCGCCCGTCCCTAACGCGCTACAAAACGGCCCACGCCTGAAAAGGTACAGGTACTACTTATGTGGGCCGTTTTGTTGCGCGTTTCCATTGGGATACAGCCAAGTAGCCTTCGGAAATGCGCGTTTGTCGCGCGGCTTTTTCGCGGTAAAAAAACGCGCGACGGTCGCGCATATGCAATACGCCTAGGTGTGAACGAGACCTAAGTAATAGTGATAAGCAACCTAGCCTGTGTTTGGTTGGCTTGGACGTTTGCCAAACCCAGCCACTAATTCAGGTTCAGCAGCAAGAGACAAGCGTTAGAACTGTTGGTTGGTTTTTTGGGTTAATCAATAAAGGACAAATAAATATATATCCAGTTCTACAACTTCACCACTTATGCTAATTGCCGCCCTAATAACGGATCTGCTAACTCTCTCTGATTTGGGGGTCACTGGAAAGTTCTAGCTGAGGTTCCTGTTTCCCTTGTTGTTCTTGCATGTGTTTGGCATACGTGTAAATTGCCGCGTGCTCTCCGACCCCGGCCATTCCGCGCTGGCGTCTACTCCTCTCCATCCTGTGTTTAAAACTATTGATCAGATGTGGCTGCAGCTATCGAAGAGGGAATGTAATCAGGATGCAGAGAGAAGGATAGATGTAGAGCGTTCCGCCGGTGACACAGACAATCAGAGTTGGGGGGGGGGGGGATTGACTGAATGGACGCGGATTCCCTTCAGCGGTTTGGTCGCAGAGATAACGCTCATTTTCCTCCTATTTGTATTTTCTCCCATTTACACGGTGACATGTGTTCGCCATCCAATTTATCACCGGGAAACATTCCTGTAATTGCTGCTTTGCAGAGCGCCAACAAAGGACACCTATCTCGGTATATGTCAATGTCTTCTCACTTCTAAAAGAAGACCTGTTAGGAAGCAAGATAACTGTGTGAAAAGCCCTGGGTTGAAGCTGTCAGGATGAATACTAGTTCCAGGCTAATAATCTAAATGTATTCACCATCACTACAGCTGACATCAGTGTCCTGGAACCAGTGCACAGTACATGAGGCAATCTGAGGCTTCTCTCTCGGGTATTTTGCTGTCTGACCCATTACCCTTAAAAGGAAATCACTGTTTTCTGATCTGTAATAATGGGGACAGCCTCCGAAAACTACAAGTGTCTGTGCGAGGAACCAAAAACACTTCATTTTTCACATATTGTATATGAGCCATTAAGTCAGTCACATCAGTCTCTGTACAGAGGAGCTGACACTCTACTGTCCCCCCACAGTCACATCAGTCTCTGTACAGAGGAGCTTACACTCTAATGTCCCCTCCCCCACAGTCACAACCGTCTCTGTACAGAGGAGCTTACACTCTAATGTCCCCTCCCCCACAGTCAATCAAACTATGGCCCCCGATAATGCAACACAGCAATGTTTTTGCCCCTTGTGTTAGTTATAGAGATGAGGCTTTGCCAGTCACTAGGACTCAGAGCTCCTCAGCAGAGGGGAAACGAAGGTGTAATAGAAGGAATGCTTGTTGTCACCACTGGAAGCACTTCCCTCACATCTGCAGCAAGATTCAGCACCTTGGACAGAGGAGCTCACACAGTTATCGGGACAACCAAACCAACTCAAACTGTTCTTTCTCAGATTACCAGTAATTATGAGTCATTGTCTAAAAACTCTCTAAAAGTATAGATTGGGATGAATAGTCTAAAATATATTTGTGTGATTTAGTATTAACACAAACCTTCAATGGAAACACATGACCTTAATCATTTGAATGGGGATCCACATACTCTGGGCCATGGACTGTAGGAAGGTGTGATGGTCAGTTGTCTACATACTTTTCCTTTGGCCATATAGGTAGGCATGATGCTCAGGAATCCACATAACGTTGGCCATATAGGTAGGTGTGATGGTGAGGTGTCCACATAACTTTGGCCATATAGGTAGGTGTGATGGTCAGGTGTCCACATACCTTTGGCCATATAGGTAGGTGTGATGGTCAGGAGTCTACATAACGTTGGTCATATAGGTAGGTGTGATGGTCAGGAGTCTACATAACATTGGTCATGTAGGTAGGTGTGATGGTCAGGAGTCTACATAACGTTGGCTATATAGGTAGGTGTGATGGTCAGATGTCTACATATCTTTGGCCATATAGATAGGTGAGATGTTTAGGTGTCTACATACCTTTAGCCATATAGGTAGGTGTGATGGTCAGGAGTCTACATAACTTTGGCCATATAGGTAGGTGTGATGGTCAGGAGTCTACATAGCGTTGGCCATATAGGTAGGTGTGATGGTCAGGAGTCTACATAACGTTGGCCATATAGGTAGGTGTGATGTTTAGGAGTCTACATAGCGTTGGCCATATAGGTAGGTGTGATGGTCAGGAGTCTACATAACGTTGGCCATATAGGTAGGTGTGATGTTTAGGTGTCTGCATACCTTTGGCCATATAGGTAGGTGTGATGGTCAGGAGTCTACATAACGTTGGCCATATAGGTAGGTGTGATGTTTAGGTGTCTGCATACCTTTGGCCATATAGGTAGGCGTGATGGTGAGGTGTCTACATACCTTTAGCCATATAAGTAGGCGTGATGGTGACGTGTCCACATACCTTTCCTTTGGCCATATGGGTAGATGTGATGGTCAGGTGTCCATATAGTGTAGCTGTGCCTTACCAGGGCATGTATGGGAGGAGGAAGAAGGTGCTGTGGATTATGCAAGACTGATTCACCATCAACATTTGAATACGTCGCGTAACACATCAGAATACACAAAAATAGTTACGTGTAGCATTTCTGGCCGCTCACCACAGCAAAATGCCAGTCAATCAACGAAGTGCCTTGGAGTGTCAGAATGAATGGCACCGCATGGCCTGTGTAGTTCACGCAATACAATAATGTGAACGGACCCTAACTAGACATGTGCACTGCCAAAAAATTCGTTTAGTTTCGTTTTAAATTCGGATTTGTGTTATTTCGTTTTTCGGGATTCGGGTGTGAAAGTCAATTCGGATTCGGACGAAAATCTTTCGCGCGAGTTCGTTCGCACGTTCGTTTCGTTTTCGCTTTGTTCATTCGTTCGTTCGTTTGCAGCAAAGTGACATTTGAGGGGGAAAATGATTTTCTTCAACGAACGAACGAAACGAAAACAAAACGAACGTTCGAACGAACTACCGCTACCGAATTTCGTAAACGGAAATTCGGATTCGTTTGCATTCGTTATATCTGTAATTCGGAATTCGGATACATCCGAATGTCCGAATTTCCGAAAATTTGCGGGAACGAAACGAATCGCACATGTCTAACCATAACGCTAATCCTTTGTATGAAGCCACTTTAAAGCTAGACTTTACCCTTCACCTGCCTCTAATCCTGGCTGGTACATTGTAACCCTAAATCATATTATTATATCATCATCCATCAATACTCGCTACAATGTAACAATGTCAAATATCCAGCGTGAAATGATTGCTCCAAATAACGTGGAATATAAAGGCCCTTCGAGTCCCTTCCACCAACAGAACAGCTTCTGCCGTAACATAAACCTCACACTGACCTCTTGTGTGAGGTTCATTCCTATAAGAAAAGAGTGCGCGCCCCCCCGAGACACTTTAAATGTGAGATTTACCGCTCGGACTATGGGGCCGCAATAAGTTAGTGTCTGCTTTAATTGGTTTTTGCATGTCTCTGCCACTTCCTTATTTGAATATGTAGGAATAAAATTTGATGGCTACTCTGTCATTTATGACCGGCCATAAAGCAGAAATCACTGCGATCACCCGGCATGACGTCAGCCCAGGCATGGAACGCAGCCTATGTGGAAGGTGTGGGCCCTGGCAGCGTCTAGCTCGCGTTGATGGGCGTTCTTTTCAAACGCAGCCTTTGCTATTCTAATGTCAATACGTTCAACAATAAGCTCTGCTACTGACCGGCTTTTCCTGCAGTTTAAACGCACCTCAATAGGACATTCGAAGAGATGCAGCCCAACCCGAAGCAGGTCTGACGCAGACTATGAACTGCCACGTGTAATGGTCAATGGGATTTGGCTGACCTGTGTTTGATGTGCGTTCTAAATGCAAAGAAAATGCAGAAAAGCAACATCCGACGCAGGGGCGTAACTAGAAATCACAGGGCCCCATAGCAAAATTTTGTATGGGGCCCCCCGTGATTGCTAGTCATGCCACTTGCAGAGCCCCAGCGGAGAGTGACCCTGCAGAGCCCACCATAGACTCTCTATAGTGGGCTCTGCAGGGTCTGAGATCTCTTACCTGTCAGCGCCTCCTCTGCTCTCGACGGGCCCCGCTTTCTCTTACATCACTGGCCCCACCTGCTCTTAGGTCGCTGGCCAGTGATGTAAGAGGAGGCGGGCCCCGCCTCCTCCATTCCGAACACCGCCCTCATCTGCCGCAGTGGCTGGCTGTCACTGACACAGCTCCGCAGCGGCTATGAGGGGAAATGCCTGTGTCTGTGACAACCAGCAGCCCCACATGCCATAGCGACCCAGGCGGCCCTGGCCGGGCCCCCCTGTGCCCGGGCCCCATAGCGGCCGCCTACTCCAGGTGCTTATGTGGTGTGATTGCAGAGCTCAGACAGGTTCACAAATCACTCATCAGCCAAGGACATGTGTAGATGGATGTTCTTGTCAAATCCCACCTTTTGCATTTAAACTTTAAAGCTGAAGTTTAATCTGCTTATATGTTGCCTCCTCTGGTCCCCCCGCCCCTCCCCCTCCTCCTCATCAATATGCTAATATTGGATGCCTCACCTCTCGATCCTGTCACAGCTATCTGCCGTGACAGGGGAGGGGCTGGATTCCCCCTCCCAGCTCCGATCCCCCAGCGCTGACTGGTGGAACGGACGGGGAGAGGGCGGGTACAGCTGGCTCTGCCTCTAGATAGGCAGAGCCAGCTGTCAGTCACGCAGCTGTGCGGATCCCAGCACAATTGGACTCTCAGTATACCGCAAGCTGCAGCTCTCTATATACGGAGCCTAGGGTGATGGGAGGACGCTAGTTTGTGTCCTCCCGTTACCCTAAGGAGAACTATGGGGGAAAGCCTTAACCCCATAGTTCTCACAGTTGTTATCGTTTAATGACAGTTCAGCTTCCCCAGGTCATTTGGGGACGCTGATCTGTCATTACCACTGGGCGGAGCCAGCAATGAGAACACAGTTGGCTCCACCCAGCTGTCATTTGCGAGGAGAACAGCCGGCCTCCGGCAGGCCGTTTGCCCCGCTCCGGCTGTCACTTCGGCTCACGAAGGATCAGCCGAAGCTACGGCTGGAACCTTCGGCTCCTTTGTAAATTGCCCCCTTAGTTTTAGTCCATTCTTTATTTTGGAGTCAATGGTGTCATCACTGGGTCTCAGTGCTTGTTAATGCAATGCAGGCAGATCATGGCTGGTGGGAGGGGCCAGCAGGGTGCTTTGCATAGCTTCCTGATGGCATGACAGCACCCTGCCTCTGTACTTTTCTCCAGAGCCCTCAGCCCTGATGCAAGTAGTGGGCTGGCCCTTGGGAGGGATTATGCCTCGATGGGCGGGGTTAGTCTGGGGGAGTGGGCGTTCCTAGGCAGGAATAATTTGCATGTAGACCGCCCCCTACAGATTGGCCCATCCCTCCTGCCGTCATACACAGATTTTTCCATGAATCAGAAATGTTATATTTTTATATGAAGATGAAGTGACAGAAATAAGAAAATAAGAAACATTCAGTAAAACATGAACCCGAGACATCCGGCGCCGCCCCCCAGGCGAGGACCCAGCGATGCCACGTTCAGAACCTGTACTGCGAATGTACGGCGGCGTTGTGCGGAGAGCTGGCCGCGGCGGCGTGTTTGTTCCCGGCGATCTTTTATGAATTATTAAACCCCGGGGCAGTACAAAGTTCCCTGAAATCTATACAAAGCAACCCCCGGTCACAACATATGAGAGCCGATCGATGGCACGCTTCTCCCAGAGCGACATCATAACGGAATATAATAAATACTCGCCGCGCTCCGGAAACCAAAAATGTCAATAATGTGGAATGAGAAGGGAAAAAAAATGGAGTCTCTGTAAACGGGTGAATGCCGTATCGACTGTGAGAGCCGCGTGTTTCATCAAACAATGCTCCAGAGTCAGCCGCATTCAATCACGTGTAAAGTGGACCTGTCATCAGACATATTGTTACAAGGTAAGTGCGGCGTGATCAGTATTGTGTCAGTGTAACCAATCCAGGTATTACAGAGATCACAGAGCTCCCGCTGACATTGCCTACATCTGCTTTCCTCTCCAGAAGGAGAGAGATCACTGGGGGAGGGGAGACTGAGGAAATGCTTCCTCTTGCCTGCAGCAGACTGATCACTGGGGGGGGGGCAGACTGAGGAAATGCTTCCTCTTGCCTGCAGCAGACTGATCAATGGGGGAGGGGAGAATGAGGAAATGCTTCCTCCTGCATGCAGCAGACCGATCACTGGGGGGAGGGCAGACTAAGGAAATGCTTCCTCCTGCCTGCAGCAGACTGATCACTGGGGGAGGGGAGACTGAGGAAATGCTTCCTACTGCCTGCAGCAGACTGATCACTGGGGGAG
>NW_017307249.1:22022-22397 GCF_000935625.1 Nanorana parkeri
TCTGATTCTGGTATTGGGATAAGTATCGGAGGATTTGGGCGAGTACAAGTACTTGGTATCGGCACCGATACTGATATTAGTATCAGTGCATTCCTAATGATAACTCTTCTCCCACTGACCCCAAGTGTAACGGGATTGACTCTCCCAATGATGACCAATGTACGGAGATCCTTCTGCGTATGTTTATATTTTATACATATACTTATACTTTGTATACGCATTGTATACCACCAACAAGCATGTGGTTCATACTTAGGCGGTAATTCCCGCGATATCACGGCTATTTACCGCGCGATATCGCTCTCCAATGCTTGGCAATGGGGCAAAGGGTCCTGCTGTCGCGGGTCGTGTGTCGCTACAGCAGGACCCTTTTTG
>NW_017307249.1:22802-23195 GCF_000935625.1 Nanorana parkeri
GAGGGGAGACTGAGGAAATGCTTCCTACTGCCTGCAGCAGACTGATCACTGGGGGAGGGGAAACTGAGGAAATGCTTCCTCCTGCCTGCAGCAGACCGATCACTGGAGAGGGGAGACTGAGGAAATGCTTCCTTCTGCCTGCAGCAGACTGATCACTGGGGGAGGGGAGACTGAGGAAATGCTTCTTCCTGCCAACAGCAGACTGATCACTGAGACAGGGGAGACTGTTTGGCTGGCTCGATGCAGATTGGCTAGGAGGCCGGCTTCCCGGCCGTTAAACATCGAGCTGCCTCCATGTTCCCTCACATGCGCGGCCGTCTTATTGGCGCCTGCCGGTGGCCATCTTGGTGATGAACGCCGGCAGAGAGAGGAGGGGGCGTTCACCTGGCGGGA
>NW_017307249.1:23269-29341 GCF_000935625.1 Nanorana parkeri
CCCCCCCCCCCCTGTTCTGTTCTGGTTCTGGTATTGGGATAAGTATCGGAGGATTTGGGCGAGTACAAGTACTTGGTATCGGCACCGATACTGATATTAGTATCAGTGCATTCCTAATGATAACTCTTCTCCCACTGACCCCAAGTGTAACGGGATTGACTCTCCCAATGATGACCAATGTACGGAGATCCTTCTGCGTATGTTTATATTTTATACATATACTTATACTTTGTATACGCATTGTATACCACCAACAAGCATGTGGTTCATACTTAGGCGGTAATTCCCGCGATATCACGGCTATTTACCGCGCGATATCGCTCTCCAATGCTTGGCAATGGGGCAAAGGGTCCTGCTGTCGCGGGTCGTGTGTCGCTACAGCAGGACCCTTTTTGGAGCGGATTTTGCGGCGATATCGCGCAAAATGCAAATCGCGCGACAAACGCGTGATTTGAGAATCGCGCAGTGTGAATGGGGCCTTAGAGTGGGGATGGGTGTGTGGGGGGGCTGGGGCCCTATGGAGCCCAAAGCATTGAGCCGATACCGGACATCTCAACTCTCCCGGACACTCTGGGAGTCTCCCGCTATTCAATAGCGGCTCCCGGCCTCCCGGGGGGGGGGGAACACTTTCTCCCGGAAAGGTTTACTCGATAGAGCAGAGTAAACCTTTCCCTGCTCTGTTTTTTTTTTTTTTTTCCTGACATCGGAGCCGCCGGCCGCCGTCAGTCAGAAAAAGAAAAAAAAAAACAGCACAGGAATGCATAGCTAGATTCCTATTGGCTATATCACTTTGCAATAGCCAATAGCAAACCAGCTATTGCACCCGCCCACTGCTGCTGTCAATCAGCAGAGTGGGACCTGAAGTTCTCCATCAGGTCCTCTTCTAGTGATTGACAGCAGAAAAGGGCGGGTTGCAATAGCTAGTTAGCTAGTTTGCTATAGGCTATTGCAAAGTGATATAGCCAATAGGAATCTAGCAATTCATTCCTATGCTGTTTTTTGTTGTTGTTGTTTTTTTTTTATCTGACGGCAGCAGCTGTCAGCAGAATACTAAAAAAACAACAACCTGCAGATAGCAAAGAAGCTATTGCTTCCTGTGCTATCTGCCATTATTTCAGGGGGGAAAATTGCTTCTTGCAGGTTGGGATCCCTGCAAGTGTAACAGGACCGACTCTCCCAATGATGACCAATGTACGGAGATCCTTTTACGTATGTTTATATTTTATACACATACTTATACTTTGTATACACATTGTATACCACCAACACGCATGTGGCTCATGCGTGGGGAGGGGGCTGGGGGCCTATGGAGCCCAAAGCATTGAGCTGATACTATTGTAAGCAATCTTTCCATCCTGAGGGTAACAATGAAGCTGGTTACATTCTGAGCAGACAATGCTTGATGTGCCACAATGAAAAGGTAATCATATATAACCCCCTCTAAAAATGATTGCTCCATCCTCTTCTGCAGTACTTGTTGGGGAAACACATACAAGTTACTCCTTTTTACTAATTAATGAGAAGCTGACAGCGGCTCCCCCGATAGCGCAATCTCATCACGGCACAGCGGTGTAATCGGTTCCGTTCCCCTGTACCCCCGGCTCATTATATCCGCGCGTTGGATGGCTGGTCGGCCGGATTATCCACATCACACTCCGTTCCCATTAGAGGTATTAGATAGAAAGCAAATGACTTCCAATTTCACATTGAATATGTTTTCTTAAATCAACACTCCTTAACTGCAAATTGAAACTGGTTAAAGAAGGAGGGAAAAAAAAAAAAAGAAAAAGTCCAATTAGCTGCGGCAGGATGTATCATATCTCCAATATTTCCATTGTATTTACTGCTTTTTATGAAAGAGCATCTCCAGCGCTGAAGTGGCCCCTCGGGGGGTTCGTAAACAAATGGAGCAGAACGTGTTCAGGCGACCATTATCCCAGCAGTCCAGCCTCTCTGCTGACAATGTGCAAGTAATTATATACCTCTATATTAAACAAATGCATGCAAATGTTTGGGCACCCCCTGGCCATGTGACATATTGAGAACATGTTTTCAGCCTCTTCGAACCCTATTAACATAAAGGAACCCTTGAAGGAACCTTTTATATCTCAGGGCACCCTTATTAATAATTGCCGTATCTATAGCTCAGGGTGCACTGGTGTGAACAGATGAAAGAATAAGCAATGTGGCGTACATATTAAGTATTTGACACCCAGGGACGCTCTATAGAACAATATTATTTGCAGAAAACAAATAATAATAATGGTCGGGAAAGAAAAGGCACTGAGAAATGTGTTTCGTCACATAATAGGTCTGCGTAAAAGAGCACCCTTACATTGGTGATTAGTGAACTGCCCTTTTTATTTGTGGTTAGTTCCCTTAGATTGGGGGTCAGTGGAGAAGAGCCCCCTCAGATTTGTGGTCAGTGAACAGTTCCCTTAGATTGGGGGTCAGTGGAGAAGAGCCCCCTCAGATTTGTGGTCAGTGAACAGTTCCCTTAGATTGGGGGTCAGTGGAGAAGAGCCCCTTCAGATTTGTGGTCAGTGAACAGTTCCCTTAGATTGGGGGTCAGTGGAGAAGAGCCCCTTCAGATTTGTGGTCAGTGAACAGTTCCCTTAGATTGGGGGTCAATGGAGAAAAGCCCATTAAGATAGTGGAGAAGGGCCCCCTTAGATTAATGGTCAGTGAATGGTTCCCTTGGATTGGGTATCAACCAAGAAGGACCCGTTAAGATAGTCAATTGTCAATTGAGAAGGGTTCCCTCTGATTGGTGGTCACTGAACAGTTCCCTTTGATTGAGGGTCAATGGAGAAGGGTCCATTTAGATAGTCAGTGTAGACGGGCCCCCTCAGATTGGTGGTCAGAGAACAGTTCTCTTAGATTGGGGGTCAATGGAAAAGGACCCCTTTAGATAGTCAGTTGAGAAGGGCTCCCTCAGATTGGTGGTGAGTGAACAGTTCCCTTAGATATGGGTCAGTGGAGAAGGGCCCATTTAGATATTCAGTTGAGGAGTCCCCCCCCCCCCCCCCCCACTGGGTAGATGGCAGGTTGTAGACTTGCAGAACGCTCGCAGCACAAGTTCTAGGCGACACTTTTTGAATTTGTAGCAAATTTGTTCGGCAAGTCTACAGCAAGAGTCCTGCAGGTCTTAGCAAGAGCTCTGCAAGCTCGCTGGTCTGGAGACTTGCAACGCCGACTTGCTGTAATTGTGCAACAAAATTGTGAAGTTCGGCAAGTCTGCAATAGCTTAGCAAGTCATTTTCAAACTTGCAGCTCAATTGCTTGCTATCTGGGGCAGGGGAGTCCTGAGGCTGGGGGACACCCGGAGCGGTGTCCGAGTGTCACCCCACCGAGACGTATCCGTGTGCGCGATGACGTCATCGCGCACGCGCGACAGTATTCTGATACCTGCCGGCGGGCCATCTTGGTGATGGACGCCGGCAGAGAGAGGAGGGTGGAATAAGGTATGCCGCCGGGTCCCCTCCTCTCTCCTGATACTGTTGGGCGTTCGGTCCATGACCGAGCGCCCGACTTTTCAGAGGGGGGGTGACACCAAAATGACTTTAAGTCATTTTGGTGTCACCCCCTCCAATGGTGTCACCCGGGTGCGGGCCGCCCTCCTTGTGACGCCACTGATCTGGGGTGCTGTGTTATGAGCAGATATATGATTTGCATGAGGAGCAATCAGATAAAAATGTTTCTGGAAGATGGAACACAACACAACACTAAAGACAAGCCAGAGGATGTTCCGGAACCAAGTGAAGGGGGATGAGAAAGCAAAAAGAAAATCATTTAGGGAAAATCACATCTGCGAACTCTGGAATTGGATGTATTATGTATTGTGTTTGTGTGGCATCCAGCGGCGCAGGAAATATTGTGCGGTTAGAGGGATATATAGACTTTATTTAGTATCAACAAATCCTGGAGGCTGATGTTCCACAGTTAGTGAAGATACAAGGACAAGACAAAACACATCTCTAAGGTAACCATGAGTTAATGCAAGAAAGATACGAATCATCTCTTGGAATGACCTTTACAGTCCCCAGATAGGAATATTATTAAAAACAAAATCTGTGGGCAGATATTAAACACTCGGCACATCGAAGATCTTTTCTATCCTAGAATAATTCTACAAAGAAGACTGAGAATAGAAAGAGTTTACTGACAGATAGCACACCTAAAGGTTCACATACGCCCCAAACTGCATTTTAAATCCCATAATATTTGGCAAATATGTAGCAACTGGGATTTACAATTTGCAGAAGCATGTCATGTTATGGTTATGCTTACCTATAAGGTGAATGGGAACCCATATACACATACACATACTCTGTATGGCCAAATGTATGTGGATCCCCCTCTAAATGATAAAGTTCAGGTGTCTCCAGAGAAGGTTCTGTTAATGCTACAGCACACAGCAACACATTTTAGATGATTGTGCCATATAGGTAGACAACTCACCATCACGCCTACCTATATGGCTAAAGGTATGTAGACACCTCAACATCAAGACTACCTATATGGCCAACGGTATGTAGACACCTCACCATCATGGCTATCTATATGGCCAAAGATATGTAGACACCTCACAATCATGCCTACGTTTATGGCCAAAGGTATGGAGACACCTCACCATCATGCCTACCTATAGGGCCAAGGGTATGCAGACACCTGACCATCACACCTACCTATATAGCCAAAGGTATGTAGACAACTCACTATCATGCCTATCTATATGGCTAAAGGTATGTAGACACCTCAACATCAAGACTACCTATATGGCCAGTGGTATTTAGAAACATCACCATCATGGCTATCTATATGGCCAAAGATATGTAGACACCTCACAATCATGCCTACGTTTATGGCCAAAGGTATGTAGACACCTCACCATCATGCCAGCCTATAGGGTCAATGGTATGTAGACACCTCACAACCATGCCTACCTATATGGCCAAAGATATGTAGACACCTCACAATCATGCCTACCTATATGGCCAAAGGTATGTGGACACCTGACCCTCACACCTGCCAACAGAATAAGGCCAAAAAGTATGTGGACCTCCATCCAGATGATAGAGTTCAGGTGTGTCCATTGAAAGGTTCTGTTAATACTATAGTGTACAATGACATTGTAGACAATTGGGCTCTTCCAACCTCACTGTAACAGTTTGGTGAAGACCCTATTCTGGTCCAGCATGACTGTCCTCTGTGTACAAAGCCAGCTCCGTGAGATATTGAGTAATAGATGAGAAGGTAACTGGAGGCTGCAGGCCTGAGGAAGATCCTTGAGATGGTGAGGTATTGGGATATAGATGGTTGGACCAGTTTGGTGTGAAGGACCATGGGTGTCCTGCACAGAGCCCTGACCTCAACCGTACTGAACAACTTTGGGATGTGCCAGGTCTTCTGAACCAACATCAGTACCTGACCCAGAGCCGTAGCTAGCTCCTTTTGCGACAGAGGCAAGACAAAAAAAATGTGCCCTCCCAACAGGCGTGTGACGTCACCCAACGCCGTGCACGCGCAGCATCATGTGACGTTGTGGAAAGTACAGAGGCTTCCCATTCAGTCACAAAATATTTACTATCAACCAGTTTCTGAATGGGGAGGAGCCGCTACTACCCATTCAGAAACTCATGAATGAACAGGAAGTGATGCCAAACACTTCCTGTACATTCATAACTGGGAACATATGGTACTATGTGTCCCCAGTTTTTTACAAACATTGGAGTGATCAGCTGATCAGTCCAGTGTTTGCTCTGCACACAAAGGATCAGTATATATCACTGAAATTTACCGATCCTCTGCTCTCCATCCTGAGCCGCTCAGCCACGCACAGAGTGGGGCACAGCCTGCAGCTTCTTGTCGGACCCCCACCTGTATGGGCAGAGGCAGCAGGGATCTGAGGAGAAGTGAAGTGCTGAAGCTGGCAGGAGGGGTGGAGGAGGGAGCGCTGTCACTCTAGGATGGCCGAGTGGTGAGGAGAGAGTGCTGCCGTCTGTCAGATCCTGGCCTAATGGCTCTCTCCTCACCACTTGGCCATCCTAAAGTGGAAGCTTCCTCCTCCGC
>NW_017307249.1:29492-43901 GCF_000935625.1 Nanorana parkeri
CCGCACCCCCCCCGCCCCCCCCCCCCCCCCTGCGCACCTGCACCTGAAGTGAGTGCCTCAGTCGCCCTAGCTATGGCCCCGACCTGACCTTACAAATGGGACAAAGTCCAACATACACCTTCCAAAACCTTGTGGAAAGCCATCCCAGAAGAGTGAAGGCTGTTATAGCTTCAAAGAGGGGCAGCTTCATATTAATGGCCATGCTTTTGGAATTGACTGTTTAATGAGCTCATACACACTATATTGCCAAAAGTATTGGGACATCTGACTTTACACGCACATGAACTGGCCGGGCTCGCAGGGCTCTAATTCATCCCAAAGGTGTTCTTTTGGGTTGAGGTCAGGACTCGTCCCCAAACTCCTCCCACAAAGTTGGGAGCATGAAATTGTCCAAAATGTCTTGGTATGCTGATGCCGTAAGAGTTCCCTTCACTGGAACTAAGGGGCCAAGCCCAACCCCCGAAAAACAACCCCACACCATAATCACTCCTCCACCAAACTTTACACTTGGCACAATGCAGTCAGGCAAGTACCGTTCTCCTGGCAACCGCCAAACCCAGACACGTCCATCGGATTGCCAGACAGAGAAGCGTGATTGGTCACTCCAGAGAACACGTCTCCACTTCTCTAGAGTCCAGTGGCGGCGTGCTTTACACCACGGCATCCCACGCTTTGCATTGCACTTGGTGATGTAAGGCTTGGATGCAGCTGCTCGGCCATGGAAACCCATTCCATGAAGCTCTCTACGCACTGTTGTTGTGCCAATCTGAAGGCCACATGAAGTTTGGAGGTCCGTAGCTATTGACTCTAAAGACAGTTGGCGACTTCTGCGCACTGTGCGCTTCAGCATGCGCTGAGCCCGCTCTGTCAATTTACGTGGCCTCCCACTTCCTGGCTGAGTTGCTGTTGTTCCCAGTTGCTTCCACTTTGTTATAATCCCAGTAACAGGTGACCGCGGAATATTTAGTAGCCAGGAAATGTCACGGAACACCTGAATCCAATGATTTGGAGGGATGTCCTAATACTTTTGGCAATATAGTGTAGGTGGTCAGATGTCCACAGACATTAGCCATAAAATGTGCATATTTGCATAATATATATGTGTGTGTGTCATGCATTTCATATCATAGCGTGCCAATGGATGCCCAAGGATCTACCAGTCTTAGCACACTCCTACCACATACCGTACATATTATTATTACAGCCCTCTGCAATATCATATATTCTGTCCGGTTCACATTTCAATATTTCCTGCTGGTCTTTACTGTGCAGGGGATTATGGGAAGTTGTTACAGAGACAGAGCTTACATTTTGACTCGCAGCATTAAAATATACATTTTGCACATTTAAGGACAACGCTAAACTATGGGATTGTTGGGTTTGTCTGGAGTTCCGCTGTTATGAAATCTAAACCAAATCTCAGGACATTTCCGGAAGACTTTAAAGTTCACAATGGCTTTTATGGCATCATTACATCAGAGTCATGGTGGATGTGATGGTTTTTAAATTCCTCATTCGGTCTCAAGAAGAGATTAAACGTCTTCTCTAATTGCTCTCTTCTAACATCCACTGTACGTCTTTGCATAATCTTCTATTAGCACCACAGATAAATCTGTTTGCTCGGCATAAGCTCCGGTTCCATACGATCAAAATACACAGGAAACTCCTTGTGGGTGATTAAAATAATTAGTTTATCTCGGCTTAATAGAGACGTTTCTGCTCTGTCTTCAAATATTTTCCCATTGACGCCTTCCAGCAATCTGCTTGTTGGAATCAGATGAGTGCGAATTTGCTAATTGTCGAGTGACACCTCTCAGCGGGTAACCATCACAGCGAGTGACGGCGCAGTACATGACTGGCACACAGCGTGGCTGATATTGGCTGCGCATGTTGGATTGATGATATACTCAAAACACCATTAGATAACTCTAGATCAGTGATTCTCAACCTGTGTAACCTCGGGACCCACATTTGTCCTCGGTCATTAAGTTGTGGCCCAAGAATTATGAAGATAATGTTCCATGTTGCCCTTTCCGGTGCAGGCGATTGAACTGTGGGTGGGAGGTGCGTTTGGGTTGCCATTACGGAAATTGGAGTGGATCCTCAACCTGGTGAACAGTGTGGGCTGCTGTGCTGTGATGGAGCTTCATCCATATGTGTATTGCTTGTAAAGCTCCCGTGCGCGCCCTGTAGAGGTGGCGGGAGCCAGAATGTCATGAGCTGTAAGCAATGCACGTATGGATGGAGCTCCCTCGCGGCCATAGCCCCACCTCACGTCGACACTCGGCACCGGGCATCATATTTTGAATGGCTGCTCGGTGCGAGAACTGACAGTGCTTCTCTAGGGGGAGGCTGAGGAGCCTCTCACCTAGAAAAGTGGAAGGCATGTGGCGACCCATTGGACATGGGGTCGCGACCCACTTTTGGGTCACGACCCACCAGTTGAGAACCAAGGCTCTAGATGATTGTTATGATTGGAACATCAGGGCAACTGTAGATTGCCTATGCTAGGTGGGTTTTTGTCCCTGGGGTAAGGTTACCAGATTTTCAACATGAAATCCTGGGACACCCTACTGACCACACCCACATAGTAACATCTCCAAATTACCCCCCTTCCTCACCAATGGAACCTTAAAACTACTCATCCACTCTTTTGTTATCTCTCGTCTTGACGTCTTGACTATTGCAACTCCCTCCTCATTGGCTTACCTCTACACAGGCTCCTCCCTCTTCAGTCTATCATGAATGCTGCTGCTAGACTCATTCCCCTAACCAACCACTCAGTCTCTGCAACCCCCCTCTGCCGATCCCTGCACTGGCTTCCATCCCCCGCCCCCCTCTGCCAATCCCTACACTGGCTTCCAATAGCCCAAAGGATAAAATTCAAAATATTAGCAAACACTTACAAAGCCATTCACAACTCTGCCCCCGGATATATCTCAAACCTTGTCTCAAAGTATCACCCTAACCATCCTCCCAAGACCTCCTGCTTTGCAGCTCCCTCATCAACTCCTCCAATGCTCGCCTCCAGGACTTCTCTAGAGTCTATCCCATCCTCTGGAACTCTTTACCCCAACCAGTCCATCTGTCTCCCACTCTGACAGCCTTTAGGCGATCCCTAAAGACTCATCTCTTCAGGGAAGCCGATCCCACCTCAACCTAACCACTCAACCATCACGTTCTCAAACAATTCATCCACACACAGCTCCCTCCTCATGTATCACTTTCCCCCTTCCCTTTTAGATTGTAAGCCCTCAGGGGCGGGGCCCTCCTTACCATCTTGTCTGGAATTGTATTGTGATTGTAATGTCTTCCTTATATTGTAAAGCGCTGCGCAAACTGTTGGCGCCATATAAATCCTGTATAATAATAATAGTAATATATTAACATACTGGACTAGTAACCACTTACTGAAAAAAAAAAACACTTCATTAAAACCACACCCCCATTTGTAGCCACACCCACAAAATGATACCCCCCCATTTTTAGCATGCCCTGAAACAGTTGGTCACATGGAGTACAGAGGACATCAGTAGGTAACACATGGAGTACAGAGGACATCAGTAGATAATACATGGAGTACAGGGGTCATGATTAGGTAATGCATGGAGTACAGGGGTCATCAGTAGATAATACATGGAGTACAGGGGTCATCAGTAGATAATACATGGAGTACAGGGGTCATCAGTAGATAATACATGGAGTACAGGGGTCATCAGTAGGTAATACATGGAGTACAGGGGTCATCAGTAGGTAATACATGGAGTACAGAGGACATCAGTAAGTAATGCATGGAGTACAGGGGTAATCAGTAGGTAATACATGGAGTACAGGGGTCATGATTAGGTAATGCATGGAGTACAGGGGACATCCGTAGGTAACACATGGAGTACAGGGGACATCAGTAGGTAATACATGGAGTACAGAGGTCATGATTAGGTAATGCATGGAGTACAGAGGACATCAGTAGGTAATCCATTGAGTACAGGGGACATCAGTAGGTAATACATGGAGTACAGGGGTCATCAGTAGGTAATACATGGAGTACAGAGGACATCAGTAAGTAATGCATGGAGTACAGGGGTAATCAGTAGGTAATACATGGAGTACAGGGGGTCATCAGTAGGTAACGCATGGAGTACAGGGGGTCATCAGTAGGTAACGCATGGAGTACAGGGGGTCATCAGTAGGTAACGCATGGAGTACAGGGGGTCATCAGTAGGTAACGCATGGAGTACAGGGGGTCATCAGTAGGTAACGCATGGAGTACAGGGGGTCATCAGTAGGTAACGCATGGAGTACAGGGGGTCATCAGTAGGTAACGCATGGAGTACAGGGGGTCATCAGTAGGTAACGCATGGAGTACAGGGGGTCATCAGTAGGTAACGCATGGAGTACAGGGGGTCATCAGTAGGTAACGCATGGAGTACAGGGGGTCATCAGTAGGTAACGCATGGAGTACAGGGGGTCATCAGTAGGTAACGCATGGAGTACAGGGGGTCATCAGTAGGTAACGCATGGAGTACAGGGGGTCATCAGTAGGTAACGCATGGAGTACAGGGGGTCATCAGTAGGTAACGCATGGAGTACAGGGGGTCATCAGTAGGTAACGCATGGAGTACAGGGGGTCATCAGTAGGTAACGCATGGAGTACAGGGGGTCATCAGTAGGTAACGCATGGAGTACAGGGGGTCATCAGTAGGTAACGCATGGAGTACAGGGGGTCATCAGTAGGTAACGCATGGAGTACAGGGGGTCATCAGTAGGTAACGCATGGAGTACAGGGGGTCATCAGTAGGTAACGCATGGAGTACAGGGGGTCATCAGTAGGTAACGCATGGAGTACAGGGGGTCATCAGTAGGTAACGCATGGAGTACAGGGGGTCATCAGTAGGTAACGCATGGAGTACAGGGGGTCATCAGTAGGTAACGCATGGAGTACAGGGGGTCATCAGTAGGTAACGCATGGAGTACAGGGGGTCATCAGTAGGTAACGCATGGAGTACAGGGGGTCATCAGTAGGTAACGCATGGAGTACAGGGGGTCATCAGTAGGTAACGCATGGAGTACAGGGGGTCATCAGTAGGTAACGCATGGAGTACAGGGGGTCATCAGTAGGTAACGCATGGAGTACAGGGGGTCATCAGTAGGTAACGCATGGAGTACAGGGGGTCATCAGTAGGTAACGCATGGAGTACAGGGGGTCATCAGTAGGTAACGCATGGAGTACAGGGGGTCATCAGTAGGTAACGCATGGAGTACAGGGGGTCATCAGTAGGTAACGCATGGAGTACAGGGGGTCATCAGTAGGTAACGCATGGAGTACAGGGGGTCATCAGTAGGTAACGCATGGAGTACAGGGGGTCATCAGTAGGTAACGCATGGAGTACAGGGGGTCATCAGTAGGTAACGCATGGAGTACAGGGGGTCATCAGTAGGTAACGCATGGAGTACAGGGGGTCATCAGTAGGTAACGCATGGAGTACAGGGGGTCATCAGTAGGTAACGCATGGAGTACAGGGGGTCATCAGTAGGTAACGCATGGAGTACAGGGGGTCATCAGTAGGTAACGCATGGAGTACAGGGGGTCATCAGTAGGTAACGCATGGAGTACAGGGGGTCATCAGTAGGTAACGCATGGAGTACAGGGGGTCATCAGTAGGTAACGCATGGAGTACAGGGGGTCATCAGTAGGTAACGCATGGAGTACAGGGGGTCATCAGTAGGTAACGCATGGAGTACAGGGGGTCATCAGTAGGTAACGCATGGAGTACAGGGGGTCATCAGTAGGTAACGCATGGAGTACAGGGGGTCATCAGTAGGTAACGCATGGAGTACAGGGGGTCATCAGTAGGTAACGCATGGAGTACAGGGGGTCATCAGTAGGTAACGCATGGAGTACAGGGGGTCATCAGTAGGTAACGCATGGAGTACAGGGGGTCATCAGTAGGTAACGCATGGAGTACAGGGGGTCATCAGTAGGTAACGCATGGAGTACAGGGGGTCATCAGTAGGTAACGCATGGAGTACAGGGGGTCATCAGTAGGTAACGCATGGAGTACAGGGGGTCATCAGTAGGTAACGCATGGAGTACAGGGGGTCATCAGTAGGTAACGCATGGAGTACAGGGGGTCATCAGTAGGTAACGCATGGAGTACAGGGGGTCATCAGTAGGTAACGCATGGAGTACAGGGGGTCATCAGTAGGTAACGCATGGAGTACAGGGGGTCATCAGTAGGTAACGCATGGAGTACAGGGGGTCATCAGTAGGTAACGCATGGAGTACAGGGGGTCATCAGTAGGTAACGCATGGAGTACAGGGGGTCATCAGTAGGTAACGCATGGAGTACAGGGGGTCATCAGTAGGTAACGCATGGAGTACAGGGGGTCATCAGTAGGTAACGCATGGAGTACAGGGGGTCATCAGTAGGTAACGCATGGAGTACAGGGGGTCATCAGTAGGTAACGCATGGAGTACAGGGGGTCATCAGTAGGTAACGCATGGAGTACAGGGGGTCATCAGTAGGTAACGCATGGAGTACAGGGGGTCATCAGTAGGTAACGCATGGAGTACAGGGGGTCATCAGTAGGTAACGCATGGAGTACAGGGGGTCATCAGTAGGTAACGCATGGAGTACAGGGGGTCATCAGTAGGTAACGCATGGAGTACAGGGGGTCATCAGTAGGTAACGCATGGAGTACAGGGGGTCATCAGTAGGTAACGCATGGAGTACAGGGGGTCATCAGTAGGTAACGCATGGAGTACAGGGGGTCATCAGTAGGTAACGCATGGAGTACAGGGGGTCATCAGTAGGTAACGCATGGAGTACAGGGGGTCATCAGTAGGTAACGCATGGAGTACAGGGGGTCATCAGTAGGTAACGCATGGAGTACAGGGGGTCATCAGTAGGTAACGCATGGAGTACAGGGGGTCATCAGTAGGTAACGCATGGAGTACAGGGGGTCATCAGTAGGTAACGCATGGAGTACAGGGGGTCATCAGTAGGTAACGCATGGAGTACAGGGGGTCATCAGTAGGTAACGCATGGAGTACAGGGGGTCATCAGTAGGTAACGCATGGAGTACAGGGGGTCATCAGTAGGTAACGCATGGAGTACAGGGGGTCATCAGTAGGTAACGCATGGAGTACAGGGGGTCATCAGTAGGTAACGCATGGAGTACAGGGGGTCATCAGTAGGTAACGCATGGAGTACAGGGGGTCATCAGTAGGTAACGCATGGAGTACAGGGGGTCATCAGTAGGTAACGCATGGAGTACAGGGGGTCATCAGTAGGTAACGCATGGAGTACAGGGGTCATCAGTAGGTAATACATGGAGTACAGAGGTCATGATTAGGTAATGCATGGAGTACAGAGGACATCAGTAGGTAATCCATTGAGTACAGGGGACATCAGTAGGTAATACATGGAGTACAGGGGTCATCAGTAGGTAATACATGTAGTACAGGGGCACTGTAATCTACTATTCAGTTTGTGGTCTACAATGACCCCCAAATCTTTCTTCATTTCTGACTCCCCTAGCGGCATACCCATAATTGTATAACCCATTTGCTTATTTTTTATCCCAAAGTGCATGACTTGGCATTTATCGACATTGAACCTCATCTGCCACATAGTTGCCCTCTCCCCTATTCTATCCAGGTCCTCCTGCAATGTTACACTATCTTGGTCTGTTTGTATTACCCTCCCAATTTTGGTATCGTCAGCAAATACTGAGATATCGCTGTGTACTCCGTCCCCGATGTCATTAATAAACAGGTTGAATATCATGTGTCCCCTGGCACAGAACCCTGAGGCACACCGCTAATAACACTAGCCCAGTCTGAAAGGGTGCCATTTATTGATACTCTCTGTACACGTTCCCGTAGCCAGTTCTCTATCCATGTACACACCCTTCCATCTATGCCCATAGCCCTCAGCTTGTGTAGTAAGCGTTTATGAGGTACCGTATCAAAAGCTTTAGCGAAATCCAGATATACCACATCCACAGACCTCCCTCCATCCAGATCTCTACTTACCCCCTCATAAAAAGTCAGTAGGTTAGTCTGACAGGAACGGTCTTTCCTAAACCCATGCTGATTATCACTAACTATACCGTTATCCCGAACAAATTCTACTATATAGTCTTTAATCATTCCCTCTAACAGTTTACAAACTACTGATGTAAGACTAACTGGCCTGTAATTCCAAGGTTGGCATTTTGCCCCCTTTTTGAAAATTGGAACTACCCTAGCCCTCCACCAGTCACTCGGAACTCTACCCGTCATTAGAGAGTCCTCAAAAATGAGGAATAACGGTCTAGTTATAACCGCGCTTAGTTCCTTAAGTATCTTGGGGTGTAGATTATCCGGTCCCAACACTTTATTTGCATCATTAAGTAGACTAAGTCTTTGTTGTATCCCGGGTTCCGTCAACCACTTGGCTATATTTTGTGATGAACTAGGTGTTTTATCTTGTATGTCAAACCCGTTTCCCTCCTGAGTGTATACTGAGGAGAAGAAAGAGTTCAGTACTTCTGCCCTCTCCTCGTCATTTGTGACTAACTTCCCGCTTATGTCCTTTATTGGGCCTATCTGCTCCTTTCTCCCCTTTTTACTGTTTATATATTGGTAACATTTTTTGTTTTGTTTTTTACTATCTGTGGCAATGTGTCTTTCGCACTCTATTTTAGCCGTCCGCATTGCTAGTTTGCATCTTTTGTTGCTTTCTTTGTAGATATGGAACGCCAATGCCGTCCCCTCCATCTTATATTTTATGAAAGCCATTCGCTTTTCCCTTATGTGATGCTTTACATTTTTATTCAGCCATACAGGTTTTGTTTTTGATCTTTTACTTTTATTACCCAATGGTATACATTTGGCAATGGCAATATGTAAAGTGTTTTTAAAACATTCCCACTTTTGGTCCGAGTTCAGTTTATGAAATACATTTTCCCATTTGATGTCCCCCGCTAGGTGGCGTAGTTTATCAAAGTTGGCCTTTCTGAAATTAAGGGTTTTTGTCCTACCAGCCTGCTTCCCTTTCCTGTATTCAATATTGAAAGTAATCACATTGTGGTCACTATTTCCCAGTGTCTCCCCGATTACAATATCCTCAATTAACTCCGCATTATTTGTGACCATTAAATCTAGGATGGCATTTTTCCTAGTTGGGACCTCCACCATCTGTTCCATGAAATTGTCTCGCAACATGTTCAGAAATCGGCCCGCCTTTGTTGAACTTGAGGTACCATTAGCCGAATTTATGTCCGGGTAATTGAAGTCGCCCTGTCACGGTCTGCGACCGGGGCACACAAAATGACCAAAAGTAGCGTGCAAAAAATGGTGTCTGTGCGTTAACAGGGATGCACTAGAGGCGCAGGTTCTAAGAAGGGCCAGGTGTTCGACAGAGCCTCTAATGGTGAGGATGATTGGCTGCTGGACACCTTCCAGGTTGCGGCCCTCTAGCGTGCCTACACAGACATAAAGATTAGTTGCAGCACCGAGGTGCTGGATGCATCAGCAGACAGGGTTGAAGCATATACACAGCCACACAAGTAGGCACAGGTGCAAGGACTCACTTGAAGAAGCTGATGATCAATCCAATGCAGGACGTACAGGATCTCGCTGTGAGGAAGAACATGGCTATCGGATTTACTATATTCACTGCTTCTGCACTAGTGACTGGAGTGAGCCCACTAATTGCCCCTTTAATACTTCCCTCTTTATTATTTGAATTTATGTTAAGGTTTTTATTACTTATATTTAATATTTTTATGCCCTCCCCTCCATTATCTAGTTTAAAAGCTCCTCCAGTCTTTTAACCATCTTTTAACCATCCGGATACCAGCATGCATGTGACCCCTCCCTACAGCTTTTGCCCATAATCCTGAGGACAGGGCTACGCACATTCATCTTACACCCACATTCACCTAGAACCCCAGGTAACCCAAGATCATAAAGTTTAGGTGCTGCCTGTAATTGCCCCCAACAGCCAGACCTGGCCTCACCAACGGCACTCCAACCCTCCTTCTCCTCTTTTTACTCCTTCTTTGCCTGTTGATGCCTCATAGGGATGAAGTCAGTTGTAAAAGGATCCTGTTCTTGATTTTTGCTCTTCTACCTAATCATTTCTCATTAGTGTTTTTGGGTGGCTTCATTTTATGGCTGTCCTACTCGCTGCCTTTGACTTGCATTCACAGGAAATGTTAAGGTCTCTCAGCAGAGCGGGTGTGTTCTGCTTTTCGGTGAAGGAATAATTCTGCTCTGTTAAGACCCCTTGAGACAGCAAGTGGGGTTCACAATATGTTATTTCCAAGCAAATTGTATTTGTGGTAAATTTGCTGTACTTTGAATTCTACTTTTGTTGTCACTGTATAGCTTAATGTAACCAATGTAATGGATGGCTAGAGCTGTTTAAATGTGGATGAACGTTCTACTTAAAAGTTTACCCTATGCAGAGCGAAGTGCTTTATATTTACTTTGACATCCAGTCTGTGATATTGGAATGTTACACTTTAAGGTCTGTGCTACCTGTGAATATATGTGAACTTTTGCTCTGTGTTAATAAATGCCAAAACAAAACATTCTTTGATTTTCATCTTTACTAGTGAAATTGGTTTTGTGAATGTTTTCATGTAAACAGGGGTCAGTAGTGAGTGACGCGGGGTTCAGGGGTCAGTAGTGAGTGACGCGGGGTTCAGGGGTTCATGAGACAGCCTGAGACGGGCCCCCTAGTTTGCCTCGTTAGGCAGCCTCCACTGCCTGATTCTGTGCCGCCCATCCTCGGCCCACTGGGCAAGTGCCCAGTATGCCCGAAAGGCAAGTCTGACCCTGTCCGCCGCATTGGTTTGGGGCAGAGTTTTCTGCCGCACCCTGGAAAGTGCCGCCCTAGGCAAATGCCTAGTTTGCCTTGTGGTAGATACACCCCTGGTAAATCAGCTCCAGCATTGTGAGGATTTTCCTTACCTAAATAAACTTTACATATACAGATTTTATTTAATACAGTTTTAGTTAACACTCTGCTCAGATTGTTTTTATTTAATAGGCTCAACAGTTTAAAAACTTTCGTCAAATAATTAAAAATTGTATTGTCCCCTTTAAAATGTACTCCTTTCTCTGTGCACAGCAAGTGCACAAAGGAAGACATAACTTAACAGCTGCAGCCCGCAACAAACCTCATGTGATCATAGCTGACACGATGATTACATGATCAAGATCATTAGTAGAGACTGGGCGCTGCCAGTGACAGCACGGTATTACATGCTCGCGCATCTGCGCGCTCCTAGCTGCGAGAGGAATGCAGATCCCACTGGGAACGTTAATCTACAGATTGCTGTTTTAAAGCGGTTAGATACATCTCATGCTTCAACACAATGGGTTTGCGTCTTCAGTCGACCTGCGTTTTGTTCGATGAACCAATTACTTAGTATTAGAAAATACTGACAATGACTAAAAGCTGACTGAGAACAAAACCTAAAACAATGAAGAAGATTTGTGAGAATGCGGTATTCAAGTCATTGGAGGGCGAAACAGGCCAAGTGTCAGCAATACCTCCATCTACAGCATGTGCACCGTCCATCTGTGCAATGGGGATGTCTGTCCAGCTGGGAATTCTGGGTCAGTAATGTTTAATAAGAAATAAATAATAGATCACAGATTCCTCATGGCTGCAGACTTTACCCACCGGCATCCTTTGAGTGATTCTATCAGACAAGATAGAAAAGGCTATAAAACGTACTCAACCCTCCTAATGCATGCAGCTTTTTAACATTTTATTTTATTTATTTTTACTTGATGGAAAATGTTTTTGTCAGAGCAGAGGTCTGTACCCGCCGGGAGAAAGACTGCTCAGGTGATCCAGATGCGTATTTGAGGATGCGTGTAGACACGGGTATCATGGAGGTGTACATGGAATACTAGAAGTCACTAGATGACACAAGAAGCACTGGGGTGCACTGGAGTCAGTAGATGGCACAGGATGCACTAAGGCTCACTGTATAATCTAGATGGCACAGACTACACCAGGGTCCACCGGAGTCTGTAGATGGCACAGGATGCGCTGGAGTCACTAAATAGCACAGGATACACTGGGAACACTAAATGGCACAGGATGCACTGGAGTCACTAAATGGCACAGGATGCACTGGAGTCACTAAATGGCACAGGATGCACTGGGATGCACTGGGAACACTAAATGGCACAGGATGCACTGGAGTCACTAAATGGCACAGGATGCACTGGAGTCACTAAATGGATACACTGTGATGCACTGGGAACATTAAATGGCACAGGATACACTGGAGTCACTAAATGGCACAGGATACACTGGAGTCACTAAATGGCACAGGATACACTGGAGTCACTAAATGGCACAGGATGCACTGGAGTCACTAAATGGCACAGGATGCACTGGAGTCACTAAATGGATACACTGTGATGCACTGGGAACATTAAATGGCACAGGATACACTGGAGTCACTAAATGGCACAGGATACACTGGAGTCACTAAATGGCACAGGATACACTGGGATGCACTGGTATCACTAAATAGCACAGGATACACTGGGATGCACTGGGAACACTAAATGGCACAGGATACACTGGGATGCACTGGGATCAATTGAACATCTCTTAGAAATGTTATCTTTTATTACTGTATAAGTTAATTTATAGCAAAATAATATATTTTATACATTTTCAGGATGTGGTTTTATCTACAGCTAAACAGTATAAAAGCCCGTTGCATTCAGATTTTTGAATCCTTCCAGCAGAAAAATAGAACTGAAGGTCTTTTACAGACGCGCATCATTGTGCATTCTGAAATTAATTTCAATAAGGAATACATATTCATACATATTCATACGTCCTGTTTAGCTGTAGCTTAATGGCAGAGCCTGTTGTCTCCAGATTTAGAGTTAATTAAATTGATTCTACCTTTATTCAATTGAAGTCTTTGAATTCAAAGTGAGTATGGCTCTCCGCTCGTTTTTTTTTTTTTTTTACATTGCGCAGAAACTGTTAGAGATGTTATTGAAAATCACAGTTCAGAGGAACGATGTAACATTTTAAATACTTGAGTATTATAGCTATGTAAAAAGACCATCAAAGGGAAAACAGGAAAAAAAGAAGGCCAATTAAAAAAAACAACATGAAAGCTAAAGTTACATGCGGGGAGGTAATTTGTCACAGAGGCCACTTAAAAGCTATATACATATGAAAGAATGGAGAAGATTTTTTTTTTGCTCGATAAGTGCCTAATGCGTTATCACAAAATGAACATATTAATAATTATAATTGAAGGATATCCTGACTTCAAATATAATATCAATATGGAACTTTTTGAAAAAAAAAAAAGCTTGAAACATCACAACAATATACACCGATCAGCCATGACATTGTGACCACTGAGAGGTGAAGTTGAGAACATTGATTATCTGGTTACAATGACACCTGGAATTGGGGGGATATATTACAATGACACCTGGGAGTGGGGGGGATATATTACAATGGCACCTGGAAGTGGAGGGATATATTACAATGACACCTGGAAGTGGGGGGATATATTACAATGACACCTGGAAGTGGAGGGATATATTACAATATGACCAGATTGTGATGTCTAGACGACTGGGTCAGAGCAACTCCAAAACTGCAGCTCTTGTGTGACAGCGCCATGGGTGCCCAAGGCTCATTGATGTACGTGGGGAGGGAAGTCTGGCCCATGTAGTCCGCTCCAATAGAAGAGCTCCTGTAGATCAAATTGCTGAAAAAGTTGATGTTGGTTCTGATAGAAAGTTGTCTGAACACACAAAGCATTGTAGTTTGAGTATGGAGCTGTATAGCCGCAGACCGGTCAGGGTGCCCATGCTGACCAGTGCCCACTGCCAAAAGTGCCTACAATGGGAACATGAGCATCACAACTGAACCACAGAGCAATGGAAGAAGGTGGCCTGGTCTGATGAATCACATTTTCTTTTTTATTATGTGGGTGGCCGGGTGCGTGTGTGTCACTCACCTGGGGAAGAGATGGCACCAGGATGTACTATGGGAAGAAGACAAGCCGGCAAAGGCAATGTGATGCTTTGGGCAATGTTTTGCTGGGAAACCTCGGGTCCTGCCATTCATGTGGATGTTGTTTGGAAATGTACCACCGGCCTAAACATTGTTGGTGACCAAGTCACCATGGACTTCATGGACACGGTATTCCCTGATGGCAGTGGCCTGTTTCAGCAGGATAATGCGCCCTGACACACTGCAAAAATGGTTGAAGAATGGTTTGAAGTGTTGACTAGGTCTCCAAATTCTCCAGATCTCAATCCAATCGAACATCTGTGAGATGTGCTGGAAAAACAAGTCCGATCCATGAAGGCCGATCACCTCACAACTTACAAAAGAGAAGGCCAATTAT
>NW_017307249.1:44029-46133 GCF_000935625.1 Nanorana parkeri
TTTTTTTTTTTTTTTTTACATTGCGCAGAAACTGTTAGAGATGTTATTGAAAATCACAGTTCAGAGGAACGATGTAACATTTTAAATACTTGAGTATTATAGCTATGTAAAAAGACCATCAAAGGGAAAACAGGAAAAAAAGAAGGCCAATTAAAAAAAACAACATGAAAGCTAAAGTTACATGGGGGGGGGTAATTTGTCACAGAGGCCACTTAGCTCTACGCTTGTCCAACCAGATTGTTGCTATGATCACTTCTTCCTAGATACTACATGGTAGACACAGAGATGATACAACTATTATCTTTAATGCAAATACACTAAAACAATTTACTAACTCACAGGCAGGGGTAGAAATGTCTTGCTTACCGGCTCACCCTTTGCATATGGCAAATTTGCTGCTGAGCCACATCTTGACTTGATTGCAGCACTAAAGCATGACTGGCAATTTTTTTTTTTTTTACACTTCTCCCTCATGAACCCAAACAACCAGATCTCAAGGCATTCTGCTAAATACGGCTGGTGCTAAATCTCTAATCACCACCAGCCTGGAAAGATGCTTATATTACCTCTTAGATATGCCATCGGCAAATCAGATAGTAACTTTTCTACCACACTGAGAAAATGTGTGCACCGGACGGCGTCTCCCGAGTCCCTCAAACAGGTCGCCGTCGCCTCCAGAATGACGCCACTGCCGCCACACTGCCTGCTGGTCCGGTCCATCCGTTGCTCCGCCTCCTGCAGCCCTTGCTCCAGTCCTTCACATGCGGCATTCATTGTAGTCTTGTCTGCAGGACATAAGCTGTTCATGTAGTCTTGTCTGCAGGAGATAGGCTCTTCGTGTAGTCTTGTCTGCAGGAGATAGGCTCTTCGTTGTAGTCTTGTCTGCAGGAGATAGGCTGTTCATGTAGTCTTGTCTGCAGGAGATAGGCTCTTCATGTAGTCTTGTCTGCAGGAGATAGGCTCTTCGTTGTAGTCTTGTCTGCAGGAGATAGGCTCTTCATGTAGTCTTGTCTGCAGGAGATAGGCTCTTCGTTGTAGTCTTGTCTGCAGATGACAGACTCATCTGTAGACTCATCATAGCCTTGTAGCCAAGGAAAAGATTTTTCATTGTAACCTTGTCACCATGGGATAGTCTCCAAAATGTAGTCTTGTTACCATGGGATAGTCTCTACATTGTAGTCTTGTTACCAGGAAATCAGAATCGGTTATGGAATGACTCCCAGGCTTAGGATTGGGTGTTCCCAGAACACTGTCACCTAAGGGAACTTACACAGTTAGGTTGCACAATGTACTCCAACAATGTCAGGACGAGAAGAAAAGTCCTCGTCATGTACGTTGGGTCTCCTGTATGAAGTTCCTCATTAAATTGTAACCGTCTAAGTTATGTTCAGTGATAAGTACGTACATCCTCACCTCATTTCATTCAGCTCACGGTTACTAAATCTTGATTGAACCTCCTGCGTAGAGTATTAATAGCTGTCAGTGTTTGGTAATAGCTCTTCAAGGGGGAGCCAAATCCAGAAACTAAGAGTAATTGTAACATGATAAAAGAGTAATAGAAGTGTAATTTATAAGGACACAAACATTACTTTTCTACCAATTCTTTTAAAAACTCTGTCTCCCCAGAACTGATATTTCATTGGTTTTTAGATGCTGAAAAGTTAATCCTTCTGAAAGTCTCTATTGCTTGAGGACTCTATTGGTGAGATCTGCACTGAGTTCCAGGGCCTGTATGAGGGGCTCCCACCATCCCTGAGCTGAGTTCCCGGGTCTGTACACCCGCTGTGCCCATTATGAGGGGCCCCCACCATCCCTGTGCTGAGTTCCCGGGTCTGTACACCCGCTGTGCCCATTATGAGGGTCCCCCCCATCCCTGTGCTGAGTTCCCGGGTCTGTACACCCTCTGTGCCCATTATGAGGGTCCCCCCCATCCCTGTGCTGAGTTCCCAGGTCTGTACACCTGCTGTGCCCATTATGAGGGGCTCCCACCATCCCTATGCTGAGTTCCCGGGTCTGTACATCGGCTGTGCCCATTATGAGGGGCTCTCGCCATCTCTATGCTGAGTTCCTGGGTCTGTACACCTGCTGTGCCCATTATGAGGGG
>NW_017307249.1:46202-49452 GCF_000935625.1 Nanorana parkeri
TTCATGTAGTCTTGTCTGCAGGAGATAGGCTCTTCATGTAGTCTTGTCTGCAGGAGATAGGCTCTTCGTTGTAGTCTTGTCTGCAGGAGATAGGCTCTTCATTGTAGTCTTGTCTGCAGGAGATAGGCTCTTCATTGTAGTCTTGTCTGCAGGACATAAGCTGTTCATGTAGTCTTGTCTGCAGGAGATAGGCTCTTCGTGTAGTCTTGTCTGCAGGAGATAGGCTCTTCGTTGTAGTCTTGTCTGCAGGAGATAGGCTGTTCATGTAGTCTTGTCTGCAGGAGATAGGCTCTTCATGTAGTCTTGTCTGCAGGAGATAGGCTCTTCGTTGTAGTCTTGTCTGCAGGAGATAGGCTCTTCATGTAGTCTTGTCTGCAGGAGATATGCTCTTCATGTAGTCTTGTCTGCAGGAGATATGCTCTTCATGTAGTCTTGTCTGCAGGAGATAGGCTCTTCGTTGTAGTCTTGTCTGCAGATGACAGACTCATCTGTAGACTCATCATAGCCTTGTAGCCAAGGAAAAGATTTTTCATTGTAACCTTGTCACCATGGGATAGTCTCCAAAATGTAGTCTTGTTACCATGGGATAGTCTCTACATTGTAGTCTTGTTACCAGGAAATCAGAATCGGTTATGGAATGACTCCCAGGCTTAGGATTGGGTGTTCCCAGAACACTGTCACCTAAGGGAACTTACACAGTTAGGTTGCACAATGTACTCCAACAATGTCAGGACGAGAAGAAAAGTCCTCGTCATGTACGTTGGGTCTCCTGTATGAAGTTCCTCATTAAATTGTAACCGTCTAAGTTATGTTCAGTGATAAGTACGTACATCCTCACCTCATTTCATTCAGCTCACGGTTACTAAATCTTGATTGAACCTCCTGCGTAGAGTATTAATAGCTGTCAGTGTTTGGTAATAGCTCTTCAAGGGGGAGCCAAATCCAGAAACTAAGAGTAATTGTAACATGATAAAAGAGTAATAGAAGTGTAATTTATAAGGACACAAACATTACTTTTCTACCAATTCTTTTAAAAACTCTGTCTCCCCAGAACTGATATTTCATTGGTTTTTAGATGCTGAAAAGTTAATCCTTCTGAAAGTCTCTATTGCTTGAGGACTCTATTGGTGAGATCTGCACTGAGTTCCAGGGCCTGTATGAGGGGCTCCCACCATCCCTGAGCTGAGTTCCCGGGTCTGTACACCCGCTGTGCCCATTATGAGGGGCCCCCACCATCCCTGTGCTGAGTTCCCGGGTCTGTACACCCGCTGTGCCCATTATGAGGGTCCCCCCCATCCCTGTGCTGAGTTCCCAGGTCTGTACACCTGCTGTGCCCATTATGAGGGGCTCCCACCATCCCTATGCTGAGTTCCCGGGTCTGTACATCGGCTGTGCCCATTATGAGGGGCTCTCGCCATCTCTATGCTGAGTTCCTGGGTCTGTACACCTGCTGTGCCCATTATGAGGGGCTCCCACCATCCCTGAACTGATTTCCTGGGTCTGTACACCGGCTGTGCCCATTATGAGGGGCTCCTCATTCAAGTCACCATTTCAGGTAAAAGCTCAGAAAAATCAAGTGTCCCTCCTTCCCTTCCCCACACTTTAGTGTGAGACACACGTCCTGCCTCAGGTCCCTACCCCTCTACACCTACACCTACCCCTATCGTATGGACCTGAGGCTGTTGCAAGAGCCCATGCATTGCAGTGTCATGCACTTATGGCGGTGCAAAGCTCTGCAGGCACCATTGCAGACGAATTAGAACATGCTCATTGATCATTAATGCCGCACTAACCACTTTATTTGCAAAAAACAACTTACCTTTGTAGGTCAGATGGAGGCACTTTGGTAAACATCGGGTCAGCTCCAGGTTGTGTTAGATTGCAATGGCTGCTGGTGGCCGATGACATGCGCCTCCATCAGCAATCACACAACGAGACCCAAAACACTGGGCAAGCCCAAGACACTATTGGTCTATTCTGAGGAAGAGTGCATATCCCAGATTGGTGGCAGCTGGCATTCACCAATAGGAAGAGAGGGCAAGTCTTGAGCTTCAGCCAAGTGAAAGTCCATAGGCTCTCTCAAGGAAAAGCATACTGGTAGAATGGTTCCATCTGAATCTACTGCAGCCAGGAGGAAGCAGGGGCGTCCCGAGGCTGGGTGACACCCGGAGCGGTAACCCAGTGTCACCCCGCCGAGACATCACTGCGCATGCGCGATGACATCATTGCGCACGCGCAGCAGTATTCTGATACCTGCCGCTGGCCATCTTAGTGATGGACGCCGGCAGAGAGAGGAGGGGACAGTCACCCGGCGGGATAAGGTATGCTGCCGGGTCCACTCCTCTCTCCTGATACTGTTGGGCGTTCGGTCCATGACCGAGCGCCCGGCTTTTCTGAGGGGGGTGACACCAAAATGACTGTGATTCATTTTGGTGTCACCCCTCCAATGGTGTCACCCGGGTGCGGGCCGCACCCCCCTTGTGACGCCACTGGGAGGAAGCATTTGTTTACCTTTGTTTTCCCACTCAGACTGTACTCTGTAACATTCTGGCACGTCAAAGATTGGGTGGCAGCAGCAAGGTGCTGATCTGAGCGACACAACCTGAATGTGGAGGCCCCTGCACAGGCACCTGGATGACTGCTCCTGCACAGCTGAGGAGTATAGGGAATAAGCATTTATGTCCTATGCTCTTCATGTCCATCTAGTGGCCATAATGCAGTATTACATCACAATACATTCAACCTGAGAAGAAAATATATTAAGAATGTTCCTTTTTGCCATTATTTGCAACAAAACGAACGTTCAGAGATATTTGCAGGGCAAATGGTTTATAAATAGACCCCTAAATGTGGCACTGCATAGTAGCAATCACTGAGTGTCAGGTGTGGCCATCAGCTGGACAGGCGCCATCTTTATAGCTGTGCGGAAGCTTCTAGAACATCCAATGCAAATGCTTTCTTTCTGAACACTGTTGGTTGTATTTGCCCACATAAGCCATTTGTGACCCTATCCAGATCTGATTATTGGTTGCTCAGGCACCCCTGGCTGTCGGGGGTGACAGGGTGCCATGTCTAGCCACCTCTCCTTGCATATGGGGATTTGGGGTTTGATCCCCCAGGTTTATGAAGGTAAGACCCACATACGGCCTTTAGTCCAATCATTTGTAAGGAAGGATAGGTTTTGCTTTCAGACAATTGCAGTCTATATACAGACATCAGCTCTTCTTCTTTAAATGGCCCATTGGAGCAG
>NW_017307249.1:49506-49826 GCF_000935625.1 Nanorana parkeri
ATTGGAATGTCCTCGTTGGTTCATTTACATCGGAATAAGCAAGAAAATAATGTTTTCGGAGAATGTGAATTGTTTGGTCCGCAGATGTAATGGAGGCAATAAGCAAACATTATTTACAAAACGCGCAGTGACGGCTGGGGATCTATGGCCGCCAATAATGTCTAAAGCCACGTCGAGGTGACAATTTCTCTGAGTTATTGCAGCGCCGGAAATCATTCTGGACAGACGGGCAGAATATATTATTTCCTGGCGACTCCGGCGGATTTCAGGGATACCGGAGTGTGACTTGGGATCGAAGCGCGGCGAGATTTAAAGGGAAA
>NW_017307249.1:50118-59579 GCF_000935625.1 Nanorana parkeri
CCCCCACAGTCACATCAGTCTCTGTACAGAGGAGCTTACACTCTAATGCCCCCCTCCCCCCCACAGTCACATCAGTCTCTGTACAGAGGAGCTTACACTCTAATTGTCCTGAGTTTTACTTGTGAGCAGCTCCATCATTCCACTATAACCACCATGGAAATGCTGATATGGTAAACTGTCCTTTGCAATGTTTGGTAACAACTCATCAGCTCCTGCGCACCAGCTGACATTTCAGAGTCTGACCTGACTTTTCTCTGGCAACACTTAGAGGTCCTGAGAATGAAGAATGATGAGCTCATCTCTCCTTCACTTTGCTCTTTCCTTCTATCGGCATGCTTATTCCACTGTATTGGCTCCTTGTGCAGCTTCCCCCTCCCCCTGCCTGAGCTCTGCTGTACAGGGACTGCAAGAGGCTGACACCAAGTCACATTCAGGTGCTGATGGTTGTTGCATTCAGCAAACAATACATTTCAATGATGGAATAATACACAAGTGCCTTCATGCCGCCCTGCCCCCGCACTGTTCCGGTTCATATAATAGGGGAGCGGGTGCAGCCGGCGGCGCAGGGAGTCTGATGACATTCTTCAGACAGTCAGGAAATGGCGGCGGGCGGCTCCTTATCAGCGTCTGTGTGAAGCCCTCTTCTCCCGCACAATCTTCTGGAGTGCAATCTGACTAATTTAGTTTAAATCTCTTTAATAGCTTCATCTCTTCTGTGCCGAGACTCCGGAATTCATTATTGGGGAGAAGAGACGTTCACCATTAACACTTCACAGGGAGGAACTTCCTTCGGCGTGCAGCAATGGCCGTATAACGCGGCGCGGGCCCCCCAAAAATACCTGAACAGGCTGTACAATAAACTGCAATTGCCCCGGCCCCTCTCCTGGACTGAAATGGCTTCCTCTGATATCACTGCACACTGGGAGCCTCTCACCATGTGCATTAGAAGACGGAACAAATCTGATTGAGCCTGCCTCGTTTAGTCCTTTCCTCCCCAGCCTGACTGTCTCTAGCCCCGCCCCTTCTATTCATTGGATTTCAGTGCTTTCAATCATGGAGGCTCAGCATCACATGTGGGCGTTCCTTAGGGTGGTTCAGGCTCCAGAGGCTGGCCCCCTCCCAGCTATATATGCTGGGCTCCACTGCCCCTCCTTCAGGCCTGGAACAGCCATGGGGGGGTTTCAGTAGCTAAAACATGGAAGCGACAATTAACTAATTACCTCCAGATTCAGAGTTGTCATTCCCCAGGAAAAAGAAGCTGCTCAAGTAATGTCTGTGCTTGATCAGCTTCAATGGAGCAGAAAGGTGACATCAGGTGTCTAATAGACACCTAATGTCTCCCTAAAGAGAACCTGTCACCTATAATGTGCTATCACATGGGGGGCTATTAAGATAAGTTTAAGGGGCATTATTCACGGTTAACTCTAAACAGATGACCTGTAAAGGCTTTTAAAGGAGAACTATTGGGAGAGTAAAATACACTCATCCCCATAGTTTGAGCACACGCCGGCTCTATAGCTCGAGAACTAAGCGATCACAGATTGCTCGGCTCATGGTCTCCTCAGGGATTTTCCCCCTTCTCTGTTCCTTCAGAGCCTATTGGAGGGACAGATAGGGGAGGGGACGGGCACAGCTGGCTCTGGCTCTAGAGAGGCAGATCCAGCTGTCAATCAGGCAACGGGGTGGATCCAGACAATATTCAAATGCATTTTTTACAGTTGCGCAAATATCATATGGCATAAAAAATTGCAACTGCGCCATTTTGTTCTCCATTGTCTCTGGTTTCAGAAGTGCGTGTGAGGGGGGGGGGCGACCCGACAGGACTCTGTGGAGTCTCACCAGGGATCTGTGGGGTCTCACAAGCCTGGTTAGACACCACAGAGCCCTGGTGAGAACCCCACAGGCCTGGGTGGGGCCTCATGTTTAGGTTTCAGGCTAAGGCCTCGCAAACTATAGAGCCGCCACTGGCCATATCATTATCTTGTTTATGGTAATGCCGGATAACAGTGGATAATCCCGATTTGAACAAAGGAAAGGAAGAAAATGTATCAAATAAAGACGATACATTAGAGTGGAAAAACCAAGGGAGGGGGGAATAGGAAATACAAAACGTATCCAATATCCAGGACCTCTGGTGACATCTCATTGGGTCACGTGGGGGGGTTCAGTGTTCCCATTTCCACCCTCTTTATGGCCAGAGATCATCCTGCCCAACCAGTGACAACGGTGAGAGCTGGCCGGGGCGCCAAACAGAGGTACCATGCACCTACCTGACATCCCCCCCTCCTGGTAACATGCACCACCAGCACCGCAACCCCCAAACCCTTCCCCAACTCCAGGTAATGTGTCAACACCCCTCCAATCTTTGCCATAGGCAGTGAAAAGTATAGGGTAGCCCATGCCTATACCCCCGCCCCCACCCCCACACACTACTACTCCACCTGTTAATTCCTCTGACTTTGTGAATTTGCTTTGTGAGCAATAAAGTTTGTTTGTCCCTTCAAAGCACCTGAATCTTTTTTTATGGCACCATATTGTATGGATGGTCCACATTCATGGACAGAGCCGTAGCTAGCTCCTTTTGCTACTGAGGCAAGAATAGAAAATTGTGCCCCCAACAGATGTGTTTTTTTCTTTTTAATTATTATTATTATTATTATTGTTATTATTATTGTTTATTTTTACTGTTTGGGGGGCTTTGGGGAAATATTGGGGTCTAAACAGCCCCATTTGAAATAGGGAAAGAGATTGAGGACACAGGCGGAGGAGAGCAGCGGGGATCCGAGGAGAAGCTGGAGCCTGTGCCGTTCCTCTTCTCCCTGCTGAGCCACGGCTGTGTTGGCTGCCTGGCGCCCCTGTTGCCAATGGCTCACCATGGCAAAAGGGGCAAGGGGGCGCAGCCAGGCCGGCCCTGGCTACGCCCCCTCTCAGCTGTACCTGAGGCGAGTGCCTCACTCACCCCATGGTAACTACAGCCCTGTGCATGGAGCCCGGAGTCAGCCTTTAAATGTAGAGTAGGGGAACCCGGCCCCATTGCGGCCCTTCGCTCTCCATATAAATAAAATGCAATTTTTCTGCCGTAAAGTTTTGGAAACTTTTGGAAAGCTGGTCTCACTCTGAGTAATTTCCTCGGAATTGTCATCTCCCTCTACTCTTCATATCAACCTGAGTTACCTCCTTTCTCTATTCCGCGAAGACTCATTGGCTTCCTTAGTTTTTAATAACCTGAGGAGGAATTTGCTTCACGGCTCGATGTCTCATAAATTGCATAATATTGAGATTGAGCAATAAAGTGGATCAGTAGTTGGAATGAAGCGGCGAGAGATTTGCTGACTCCGAACTCTGCCGCTGATATGCAAAGTGCAGGGCTCTATAATTCATGAGGGAACAGAGGAAAGACACCACCGGGTCTGTACAATAAACAATGTTCCAGGACGGGGCGAGGCAATGGGGCTCGAGACGGTGATCTTCTTTTTTTTTTTTTCACCAGTATATCAAAAGAAAGGATTTCATTACGGCATATATATGGAAATAAGTATCAAATACCTAAAATTTAAGTATAATTTGCTTATCTTTTGCCCTGCCTGGTTCCTCCCTCCCCCCTCATCAACACGCTAATGACATTTTTATATAAAACCTTTCGATTTTAATTACATAGCTTATTTTAGACGCCGTGATGTCATCTCTTGGTCTCTGCTCTCTAGTATTATTATTATTATTATATTAATATGATATATACAGTATATGTGTGTATAAATATAATTCATCATCTCGTGGAGTCACCAGGCGGCCCAACGAAGTACTGATGGGGTGGTCATAATAATCTGACCACTCAGTGTATATATATATTGTGGCAGCAGGCAGATGGGAATGTCATCTCTTGGTCTCTGCTCTCTAGTATTATTATATTAATAAGAGAGAGAGAGAGAGAAGAAAAGAGAGAGAGAGAGAGAGAGAGAGAGAGAAGAAAAGAGAGAGAGAGAGAAAAGAGAGAGAGTTTGCGCAGCGCTTTACAATGTAAGGAAGACATTACAATCACAATACAAGACAAGGTGGTAAGGAGGGCCCCGCCCCTGAGGGCTTACAATCTATAGAGCCCGGACAGGCCACCTAAAACCCTGGAGACATCAAGGCGCCACCCCAGAAAAAACAGAGTATGTAGCTTTATATTATTTTGTATTGCTGTATAATGTATTGCTGGGATTTGTAGTCCTCTATACAGTAGATGGTCTCCTTACTCCCTCCTCTGGCTGCTTCTTCTTGCTCTTTCTCCTGGTGCAACGCTAGAGTGTTCATGTTTCTCTTGAAGAAAAGCTGGCAACCCTAAGATAGATACTTTTTTATGTAGCCTTACATTAATAGACCTCTGTATTCAACAAATCCACAGGCAACTCTAACACCATCCAGGGCAATGTTTGTATTTTTGGCTCAAACCGTGTCTACGTGGAATCCAGAAATAGCCGCACTCCCAGGGTTGTCATCGAAAGCAAAAGCTTTTTATTTATAGAGCAAATTCATATTGTAAAGTTCCTCCCCATGCAAGCTCAACCTCTCATGTGTTTCACCATTGTGGCTTATTCATAGAGCTTACTCATGTCTATGTGGAGCTGGCTTTGAACACGCAGTACAGTCGGGGCAGGATTCCCGGCCAAGGCCACCGAGGCCCGGCCTCGGGGCGGCACGGAGAAGAGGGGCGGCACACGTTTGAAGTCACCCGACGGCCGGAACATGGAGTTCCGGGCGCCGGGCGGTAATTTGTTTTCTACATTTAGCCCTGCTTTGCACAAGCCGGGCTAAAGGAAGAGTGGGGGAAGCCGCTTGTTACTTTACAAGTGATCTCGGTGATGTCGCCAAGATCACTTGTAATAAGACTGCAGCCGGTCCGTCATCCCCCCAACCCGCACCTTCCTCTCTCCATGCTGCGTCCTCCCGGCTCCGTCCTCTCCTCCCTGGCCGCCGACGTCCTCAGGATGGAGAGCGGTGAGCAGAGCGGCAGGGTTAAAACTAACCCTGCCGGTAATAAAAAAGAAATAAAAAAGTGATAAAAAAGAAACAATAAAAAAATTCAAACCAACCCTGCAACCCCCGCTATCTGGTTTGCATTCTCGGTGCGGTCGGCGGCGGGTGCATTGCGGGGACTGGCCTTGGGGCGGCAGGCAGGGTAAACCCGGTCCTGACTACAGTCATGATGGAGCATAAAAGGACCTTTATCAAGCTGTTCCCACAAGGTTGAAAGAGGACAATTGACTTAAATATCTTTGCATAGTGTTGCATTAACTGTACCCTTCACTGCAAACACTTGAACTCAATCATTGTGAGAAGTGTCCACCTGCTTTTGGCCGTACATTGCACGCTGGGCCTCGTGGTCATTTGTGTTTTTTTTAAACGTATTTATAATAAAAATTGATGTTTTAATATAATTTTATCTTTTTGTGATGGCACATATTACAGCATATTTTATAGATGGAAACATTTCCTCCCTTGATAGCGACCTTGATACTAATTGAAAAACGCCGTAGAAGCTTCTACGGAACGTAGGAGACGTGTACGGAATATGAGAATTGTAAAGCTTTGCCGCGCTACTCTCACAATATGGTTCAAAACTTTGAAAAACAAAGTTCCCGTATCGCTGAAGTTCTTCCCTGGCGCTGTGCTGTATGCTTCCTTTCTACAGCTTTTCGCGTAGCCCTTGACGCACATTGAGAGACGCGGCAGGAAGTAAATTGCCCGCGGGAAGTTTGACACCAAAAAAGAAAAAAAAATATCACAACATAAAACAGGCGAGCTCACCTCCCTTGAAGTTCTTCCTCATTATTGATCCGGACTTGTGCCAAAAAAAAAAGGCAGCCATGTGAGCTGAGGATTTTGTGTTTTGTATTTTAGGAATAAAATAATAAAATAGTTTATTTTTTAGAAAACCAAGTGCTTCCAGTAGACCTGTAACGCATGTACCTTTGTGATGGCACCCAACTGCTGCGTTACATGGTGGGGGGAACATAAGCATGGTGCCTGCAGCTGTGCGGACTCCCTGCCACTGCCCACCTTCCTGTCTACTCTTTATAGTTACATAGTATTTGAGGTTGAATAAAGACATTAGTCCATCAAGTCCAACCTATTAGGATCTCATTCTAGGAGTACCTGTACCCCTGTATGTTACCTGTACCCCTGTATATTACCTGTACCCCTGTATGTATTTATACTGGTAGTGAACGTCAGGACATGGTGATGCCCACCGTGAATTCTTTCCTTCCAGCAAACCCACCTAAGTACCCCTCCCACTGTTATGGAAATTCGCTTGGGCTGAGCGCACAAATCCACGCAGCGCTAAAAGGTGTACTTTCAGCATCAAAGTGCACCAGGCACAAACAATTCTGTCGCGCTTAAAAGTATTAATGTATTAAAGGAGAACTATGAGGGGGGAGGGGGGGTGCTTTTCACTCACCTCATAGTTCTAGCCGACCTGTGACAATGAGCAGGGCCGGCGCTAGCGCAAGGCAAGATGGGCACTTAGCGTGTGTGTGCGCGCGCCGGGGGGGTGGGGTGCGGCAAAATGCACCTTCGCCTGAGTTGTCAAAAATCCTTGCACCGGCCCTGACAATGAGACTGTCACAGGTCGGCTCAGTAGATCGGGAGGTGTGGGAACACATACCGGCGTTCGCTCACTTCTCGATCCTGTCACGGCTCTCTGCCGTGACAGGGGAGGGGCTGGATTCCCCCCTCCCCGCTCCGATCCTCCAGCGCTGACTGACGGAACGGACGGATGAGGGGGCGGGTACAGCTGGCTCTGCCTCTAGATAGGCAGAGCCAGCTGTCAGTCACGCAGCTGGGCGGATCCCGGCACAATTGGCGGGATCCGCTTCAGCTGCGGCGTCTCAGTATACCGCGAGCTGTAGCTCCCTATATACTGAGCCATGGGTGACAGGAGGACGCTAGTTTCTGTCCTCCCGTCACCCTAAGGAGAACTATGGGGAAAAGCCCTGACCCCATAGTTCTCCTTTAAGCTCTTTCGTACAAGGAACGGAGGTACTTCTGTAGTGCCAGGTAGAGTCAGGACAAGGTGTTGCTTCAAGCTGGAGTTTCTGTCTTCAAGTGTGTTTATTTATATAGCAACAAAGGGGTAACAACAGGAAAGGGCGCCACCAACAGCTTTCCATTTGCTCCATGCACAATGACATCACAGGAAGTGACAAAAGAAAAGGGGAGTGTATGCTCGTGCCCGAGCAGAAGTGGTGTTCATAGCTCATAGCTGCTAGTGCATGTGAATTAAACCATGTGCAACAGATTTCCCGCCAAAACACTACACAAAGGAGTCAAGCATGTTTGACTATGGGCGCCGCCTTGATTAGACCCGCACACATAATCTCCCGTTACCACTGGAGCAAACTTTATCCAGAATTGCTCAGTGAGCAATGCCCAATAGAAATTATACTACGGTTCTCATGAATGCGAGCTTATCTGCAGGGACAACGCCATATTATTTCCAGCGCGTTGATCAGACGCACCAAAAAGATACGAACGCATGCTCCTTTCATAAAGGCAGATATGTATCAAAAATGATACCTCGTTCTCAAAACAAATGCATCCACGCCAAGCTAATAAATCCACGCATTGCGCAGGGGCCCGAGGCGGCGTCCATACACTCGCTAAGAAAACACTGCTCCGCCACGCACACCAATCTCCCCCGGCCAACAGCCCAGCACATGGACCGTTCGCAGGCGGAGACCCCCGTGCGCAGCGGTTGCGTCTCCACATCCACAGGAAAATTTCTACTCCAATTGTTTACCCTCAGTGCTGATTAATCCGGGTCACGTTCCAATAGAGCGTAGCCCAGCAATCCTGACACTGATGACAATATTACAATATACTAAAAACACATCCTAATAACATTTCCAAAACACCATCCATCCATCAATTTTTTTTTTCCCCAATACGTTTTATTCAAATTTTTCAGACAAACAAAATAACAAATTACAAGACTTATCATAACCGACTGCAAGGTTGATAAGTACAGCAATACAAGAAATTAGGGCTGGGGAAATTAATGATTCATTCCTCGATTAATCGTTAAACCTTTTGATCGATTAAAATTATTTTGATCGAAAATGAAAAGACTCCGCTCTACGCCGGCTTCCGGGAGTCCCGTCGGCGATCCAGTGACGTCACGGACATTGACGGCACCAGACTCCTCCCCTTCTTCCCCAAGTGGCTCTGTCGGCTAACGAAGGGAAGGGGGGAGGAATCAGGTGATGTCGATGTCCATGACGTCACCGGACTCGTCCCCGCTTCCTTTCGTTAGCAGACGGAGACACTTGGGTCGGTGAGTTTGCCCAAGAAGCACCAAGCTTCTGTCTTATCTTAAACTTATATATATGCACTATGTGGCTCTCCATTAACACCCCCCATCTCGCTCCTCACATTCTCCCTATCCTAGCCGTCGCGGCCCGGCCTGGCCAGCCAAGTACGTGGGTGGCTTCATTATTGCAGTCATGTTCCAAGACCAGCTTAACATTTGACAACTTGAGGGTACTAGCTATTCAGCCTAGCCCCTGTTCAGCCACTAAATGCCCAATAGAAATTATACTACGGTTCTCATGAATGCGAGCTTATCTGCAGGGACAACGCCATATTATTTCCAGCGCGTTGATCAGACGCACCAAAAAGATACGAACGCATGCTCCTTTCATAAAGGCAGATATGTATCAAAAATGATACCTCGTTCTCAAAACAAATGCATCCACGCCAAGCTAATAAATCCACGCATTGCGCAGGGGCCCGAGGCGGCGTCCATACACTCGCTAAGAAAACACTGCTCCGCCACGCACACCAATCTCCCCCGGCCAACAGCCCAGCACATGGACCGTTCGCAGGCGGAGACCCCCGTGCGCAGCGGTTGCGTCTCCACATCCACAGGAAAATTTCTACTCCAATTGTTTACCCTCAGTGCTGATTAATCCGGGTCACGTTCCAATAGAGCGTAGCCCAGCAATCCTGACACTGATGACAATATTACAATATACTAAAAACACATCCTAATAACATTTCCAAAACACCATCCATCCATCAATTTTTTTTTTCCCCAATACGTTTTATTCAAATTTTTCAGACAAACAAAATAACAAATTACAAGACTTATCATAACCGACTGCAAGGTTGATAAGTACAGCAATACAAGAAATTAGGGCTGGGGAAATTAATGATTCATTCCTCGATTAATCGTTAAACCTTTTGATCGATTAAAATTATTTTGATCGAAAATGAAAAGACTCCGCTCTACGCCGGCTTCCGGGAGTCCCGTCGGCGATCCAGTGACGTCACGGACATTGACGGCACCAGACTCCTCCCCTTCTTCCCCAAGTGGCTCTGTCGGCTAACGAAGGGAAGGGGGGAGGAATCAGGTGATGTCGATGTCCATGACGTCACCGGACTCGTCCCCGCTTCCTTTCGTTAGCAGACAGCGATAC
>NW_017307249.1:59716-84086 GCF_000935625.1 Nanorana parkeri
CATCTCGCTCCCAGAAACGTGCCCATTGAAATTTACTGATATTATGTTGCAATCAGGTCCTTACATGAAATGGAATGGACAGGTGCTGCTACTTCAAATATTAAGCTAATACTTATGTTTAAATCACACTTAGAGCTTTGCTGTTTTACTATACTATGTAAATACATTTGTAATACAGCGCGTTATTATTCTGAGTTGCCCCACTCAAGCGGCGGCCATATTGAGCGGGGCACGTGAGATTAATAACGTGCTGGATGAGTGTGATCCTAGTTCATTTTATTACTTCATTGCTGTGCTGTATGTGTATAGGCCAATGTAGTTGGATCTGTATGTGCGTTATCATTAATCGAAATTAATCGATTAAAAATGTTTTCGATTAATCGAACATGAAAATTTTAATCATTACCAGCCCTACTAGAAATGCAAAAAGGATAAAAGAAACAAAAACAAAGGGTAGATAGCAAACAGACAATAACATTCCTCCTTTGATGGAGCATCTCTAAGGAGGCAACCGATGTATTGTAGGATTGTCCGTTCTACCTAAGCAAGTGTGTCTCCTTCTATGGTCATCTTAGTTGTTGAAGTCAATGTTTTTCCTCCAATTATTTCCATTAGAAGGAGATATGGAAGGAGGGGAAAAAAGAGTAGTGGGGGAAGAAAGAAAAGAGGGTGAGGAAAAGTTTCCCCTGTGGCCAAGGGTGCTCTCCCGGCCCATACATCAATTTTCAACAACGGCTCACAAAACTAATTTCAACTCTTGGCTTTGAACCTTTGTGTGCAGTGTGCTCAGCCAACCTAGCACCTGGAGAGAGGCAATGGCATGATGGAACTGCAGTATGGTGACACCTTTGAAGGGTTAGTGCCCCTAGCTCTAGGCTTCTGTTGAAATTGTGCATGGGGCATCAGTCCAAAAACACACTTCACACCCCTGAGGACCTCATAAGTGTGGTATCAAGGTTGTGGAAGGGACTCTCTCATAAGAGTTGGTGGCAGCGTCCATTATGGTGACACACCTTATGAGCTGTTATGGCATAGGAATTATTTTGCAGTCAGTGGCTGCTTGCATTCATAAATATAATCAGACAAGCGTCAGTTATAACACCTATTGATTCTTCCAAATATTGTTTGGATTGCTGGTGCAATCTTGCTCGTGACACTACATTGCTTCTCGAGTTGCTACAATAAAACTGGATAGCGGTTTGCATGCTTTGTGTTTGATGGTGTCCTCTTATCCTAGTATGGACTCATATTAACATAACAAGGTTTCTACATACCCAGGGGCGTCCCGAGGCCGAGTGTCATCCGGAGCGGAGACCTGTTCACCTGGCGGGATGAGGTATGCCGCCAGGTACCCTCCTCTCTCTTGACACTGTCGGGCTCTCAGTCCATGACCGAGTGCCCGGCTTTTTAGAGGGGGTGACACCAAAATGACCGTCAGTCATTTTAGTGTCGCCCCTCCAATGGTGTCACCCGGGTGCGGGCCGCACCCCCCTTGTGACGCCACTGTACATACAGTACCTACAAGTCACGCCAGTCATGGGGGTTCCAGCCTAAATGCTTGCTGTTCCAGACTATTATCTCTAAGGAAATTGGGCACAATTTTTATTATGTTACAAATAATATTGCATAATTTTCTATAATATAATATAGATTTATATTGTTTTATGTTATCTTTCATTATTTTCAAGATAGATACAGGGCCATCCCTATATTGAGGCAGCTGGCTCGGGTGGCATCTCATTGGGTCATGTGGGGGCACACCTGATGCCCCCTTTCCAGCCCGAGTGTCCCAAGTTGTTAAAAGCTCAACCTGTGAAGCTCTGGCCAGCGTTCCGCCCAACTGAATGACATCACTTGTTGCCAGGAGCTGAGCAGGACACTCTGGTAGGCATCCAGCCCAGCTCCTGGCAACCAGTGATATAAGTGAGCTGAGTGGGGCCCTGGACAGAGGTACCATGCACCCCCCACTGGGTAAGGTGCACCACCACCACCGCTGTGACCCTCAGTCCACCGGTAACATTAACCAACAGCAACCACCCAAGCCTCAAATTGTAGGGACGCCCCTGGATAAATAAACTCTGACTGTACTTAGTATAGATTTTAGGGCTGTGGAAATTAAAGATTAATTTCTCGATTAATTGTTAAACTTTTAGATCGGTTAAAATTATTTTGATCGCTAATGAAAACACTCGCCTCTCCGCCGGCTTCCGGGAGTCCCGTCGGCAATCCAGTGACGTCACGGACATCGACGTCACCAGACTCCTCCCCCCTTCCCTTCGTTAGCCGACGGACCCACTTGGGCCGGTGAGTTTGCCCAAGAAACTTTCTACACGAGCGCCAGCCAAGGCATTGGCCTATACACATACAGCACAGCAATGAAGTAATATAATGAACTAGGATCCCACTAATCCAGCACGTTATTATTCTGAGTTCCCCCATTTAGCGGCGGCCATATTGAGTGGGGCACGTGAGATTAATAACGTGCTGGATTAGTGTGATCCTAGTTCATTATATTACTTCATTGCTGTGCTGTATGTGTATAGGCCAATGTAGTTGGATCTGTATGTGCGTTAGCATTAATCGAAATTAATCTATTAAAAAAAATTAGATTAATCGAACACGAAAATTGTAATCATTACCAGCCCTAATAAATTTATGGCGCTCTCTTCATCCTTTATATACTGTCATGCAGGGTGAGTGGAAGCCATCGGCTATTTACATACAATGCGGATTCAGGAGGAGGATTCTGCATATTAAAGACACCTCCAACTTTCCATATGTCAAACTCCTCTCGCTTCCGAAAACTTTTACATTTACATAGTAAGTTTCTCTCTTGGCCTTTCCATCCCGCGCATTAACACACAAAAATAATTCACGCCATCGTTATTAATGAGGATTTAGAATCGGCATGATCAGCAATTACTTTTACCTGTTTAAGCAAGCCCGGGATCACCTCTGGAGCTGGCATAATCTGAGTCGCATCGCTTTGCATCTAGCTGAGCTCCGGCATGGAAATTCGCCCCCCGGTAACCTCCTCCCGGGAACCCTGCGCCGCTCCGCACCTTCCACCCATCAGTCTCTGCGACGTCTAATCCTCGCACAGACGCTCCGGTAAACATGTTTTCTCCTCTCCGTCAGATCTTTCCCTTCATTTCTATGTGCCGCGGAAAAGAAAAAAAAAAAGATTTTGAAAGCAATTTTCTGAAATTACTGTCTGTCGAGGCGTTGAGGTAAATTGTCTTTTTTTCCTTCCATTCTTAATACTTATTTCCCTGTGTCGGGGACAAAATGACGATTTGATAGTTTGATTAAACCATGTTGTTTTTACTGACATGGGGAATTTATTACAACTACGGGTTTGTTACTTTCTATGACCGCGGAAGGCATCAATATAATGCGGTTACATTCTATCATCAGGACGTTTGACAGAATATAAATGAACTGGCTGCACTTTACTTAGCTGCCAGTTGTTACAAACTACACAGCTCCCTCCTCATGTATCACCGGCCCCTCCCTTTTAGATTGTAAGCCCTCAGGGGCAGGGCCCTCCTTACCATCTTGTCTTGGCTTGTATTGTGATTGTAATGTCTTCCTTATATTGTACAGCCCTGCACAAACTGTTGGAGCTATACAAATCCTGTATAATAATAATAATAGTAACCGTAAGTCTAGAGGATGACGCACAAAGACAAAAATTCTTGTCAGCTCTTCTGCCATGGGGTGCCTGGTACTTAGTCTCCCCTGTTCCAAAATTCTGGATATGCAGGGGCTTAGTCTCCCCTGTTCCAAAATAGTGATATGCAGGGGCTTGATGCGAACCCTGCTCTCTGGAGGTCACCCAAGCCCACGTAGAACACACACACACACCCCTTCCAGCCCACTCAGTTGTGGCCACCCCCTTGTGACATGTAGCTGTGGGGCAGGGAACACCCTGGCCGCAACCGATTGGGCCAGTAGCGGGGAAAGGGGGGGAGGGTGTCAGTCATAGTTTGGCATGTGCTTGGGCAAATTGGGTTTGCACCAAGTCCCTGCACATCACTAATTCTTACAGGGATGAGCAGATCTAAAATTGAAGCATCACACTGCTTTATTGAAGCCCAGGCACAAGTATATTCTAATGAGAGACTGTTTACAAATCCAACGCATTTAGGTCTGTAACTCCAGCCCCTTCATCAGGGTATCATAACATGAAACAATATATTAGGTCTCAGCAATCAATGTATAGTTGAGTATTATGACAATGAGTGGGTTTGCATAGCTGCCAACTATATATTGATTACCGAGTTCACTACTGTACATTAGAGCTGCAGCTAACGATTATTTTCAAAATCGATTAGTTAGCCGATTATTAAGTTCGATTAATCGGTTAATCGAAAAAGAAAAAATAATACATTTTAAAAAATGGCTCCAGTGATGGCACTACTAGTTTGTATTGCGATTGTAGTCCATCACAGAAGCAAGCTTGGAGCAGTGGAAGTAAAAAAGAAAAAAAAAGTGTGGTGTGCAATATAGTGAAATTAAAAGTGTAAAATTGAATGAATGCAGAATGGCACCAGCTATAGAGGACTACAAAACCCAGCAATAATGCATTATAGCTGGCGGTATTCTGCATTGCGCTGTATAATGTACTATTTCTGGGTTTTGTAGTCCTCTATAACTGGTGGTGTTCGGCATTGCGCTGTATAATGTACTATTGCTGGGTTTTGTAGTCCTCTATAGCTGGTGGTATTCCGCATTGCGCTGTATAATATATTATTGCTGGGATTTGTAGTGTTCTATACAGCACAATGCAGAATACCATCAGCTATAGAGGAATACAACAAATCCCAGCAATACATTATACATACAGTTTATAATGTATTCCTCTATAGCTGATGGTACATTGCGCTGTACAATATATTATTGCTGCGATTTGTAGTCTTCTATACAGCACAATGCAGAATACCATCAGCTATAGAGGAATAAAAATCCCAGCAATACATTATAGAGCACCATGTGTGGGAAAGTGCAGGCGTACCTGCGAAAAAAGTTGACAACTTTTTCAATCATCGATTATAATCGATTATGTCGATTAGTTGTTGCAGCCCTACTGTACATTGTTTCAATTTCCTAATGCTTGATGAAGAGGGAGGAGTTACAGTCCCTGAAACGCATTGGCTATGTAAACTGTCTGTCACAATACGATACAATAAACTTGTGGTTTAATGTACAATAAGCTTGTATAGACTTAAATACTATGATGTGACACTTCAGTTGTAGATTCTCTCTCTCTCTCTCTCTCTCTCCTGTGTCTAATATCAGCTAATGCACATAACACAGGAAGGAATTCACATAGCCTTCTCATACACTCTCCATGCAGTACTGGCTACTCAAAGGGTGGCTGCTCCTATGCCTTATCTGTATGCTCTCAGGCCAGAGAAATGGCAGGGCAGGTGACCAAAGATAAGCGAATCTGCCTCGGTTCTGTTTACAAATTTTGCTATATTGAAAAATTGCTAAAGTTTCAAAACTTTGCAGTAAAACCCAAATGAAATCTATGGGGGAGAGGGGTAAGTCTTGTTAATACATTCTGGCCATTTGTAGGTCTAATAAGCAAATTATTCTGAAACGAAAGGCACGAGAAGCCACGGGGGACACTTACCAATGCCAGAATAAAAAAAGTATGATGGCCATGCACTGCATTACAGGTGTGGTCCTTAATTCTGATGGTGAACCCAGAAAAAGAAAAGGAAGGAGCACAACTGACTGGCACATGCTGTGTGGAAGGGAAAATGATCAGAGAATGGGAATAAACGGTGATGTTTGGCCCTCGCGCGTGACGTAATTAATTGGTGCAAAGGTGGACCCTCCTGGTGATGTTGTCGTGGGGTCTGGTCTAAGTGGCAGATGGGTGTTCGATGGTCAGATGTGAATCCTCGGAGAAGGAGGTGGTTGGTGATGCGTCGTATTCTGCGTAAATGAGGAAAAGTCAATTAAAAATTGTCAGAATCTAGGCAATTGTAGGACAAGGGAGTGTATTCTTAACTCACCATTAGGTAAGGCTAAGAATACACTTAATGGGGAGTAAAGAATACACTTCCTTGTATACAAATGCCTAGATTCTGACCATTTTTTATTTATTTTTCCTCATCTACGAATATGACGCATCAACAACCACCTCCTTCTCCGAGGATCCACATCTGACCATCGAACACCCATCCGCCACTTAGACCAGACCTCACGACAACATCACCTTTCCACCAATCCATTTTGTCACACGTGAGGGCCAAACATCACTGATTATTCCCATTCCCTGATCCTTTCCATTCCACACAGCGTGTGCCAGTCAGTTGTGCTCTTTTTTCTTGTTCATTATACAGTTAGACACCTTGGCCTAACAACAAAAGGAGCTGCACACCGGCCTCCACACACTCTCCCCCTCCCCAAGTGTGCGCTAACCAATCAGTCTCAATGTCTAACTTTCTGATGGTGAACCCAGGACGTTTTTTGGCCGAAAACCTGTGATTTGTGAGCTTTTCAAATTCTGGGGAACATCACCCCGAACCCATGGTAGTGGTGAACCCTAACCTCCAGGTGACTGTGCTTGGCTTTCTTTCACGTCTACCTAGCGGTGTAGATCCAGCACTCTACCATCATTCTTTAGGAGTCCACCATCTTGACAACCCCCTCCACTGGTGTACAGGTCTCACTGATCTCCAGAACACACCTCTGCATCCTCTATAACAGAGGCTCTGTCAGAATCCTGGGATTGCTGCTGCAGCATGGTCAATCCATTCACCATTGCCCAGATGAGACCTCACAGGTACATGCAATACGAGACCCAACCAGAGTAGGTGTTTCTGTTCTTTTTGCAATGTAATAAATAGTTTAGATTTTATCCACTTGCACTGATCTCCTGCAGGCAATGAACTCCCATTGATTACCTTTCCCGACAGAATAGTAACAAGTTATTAATATCTTTTTCATATCTGTGTTCAAAATTAACACATTTGGTCGCATTAACAAAGTAAATTTCTGATATTTTTTGTAATCATTTCTTTAAACAATGAGGTATGTTCTGTCATTTCACTACAAGGTCGTCCAGAATGATCAGACTAATCTGACTGGAGATAAATCACATTTTGGGGGTTTGTGACTCCAGGGACAAAACAATGTAACAGTAATTTCCAGTCATTAGGAAATACTGTATCCATTCACCTTAACACACACAGGGTAATGAATCCAATTATTGTAGAAGGACCCATAGAGCCCAAACAGCCCTCCGCTAAAATACCATGAAGTGCAGCGTTGATTTCTTATGACTGAAGATGTTTGCACTCCATCACTTATCCAAAAAACAAGAAGTATTTTCTTTATTTAATGTGCACATGGAGGAACTATGCAAATGATTCCTCTATGCTCCATTGGCCAGCTATCCATTCAGAGCCACTGGTTTATAGAGCAGATACATCCTAAATATAGAGCCATTTATCCAACTGTCCATCCAGAGCCGCCATTTATAGACCAGATACATCCTAAATATAGAGCCATTTATCCAACTGTCCATCCAGAGCCGCCATTTATAGACCAGATACATCCTAAATATAGAGCCATTTATCCAACTGTCCATCCAGAGCCGCCAATTATAGACCCGATACATCCTAAATATAGAGCCATTTATCCAACTGTCCATCCAGAGCCGCCATTTATAGACCGGATACATCCTAAATATAGAAGAGTTGTGGTTGTTGCACTACTCAGGTTGTTGCACTCTTCCTTATACTGTGTTTGTGAATGTGAATCACCGGGTTCCTCTCCCGGTTTGTTGAGGAGTTTATGCACACCATCCCCGAATATACCAACGACCAAGGCAGTTGACCATACTACAGTGGAGCGCTTTCCATGCTTTTTTTGTTCTAAATATAGAACCATTTATCCAACCGTCCATCCAGAGCCGCCATTTATAGACCGGATACATCCTAAATATAGAGCCATTTATCCAATTGTCCACCCAGAGCCGCCATTTATAGACCGGATATATCCTAAATATAGAGCCATTTATCCAACTGCCCATCCAGAGCCGCCATTTATAGACCGGAAACATCCTAAATATAGAGCCATTTATCCAACTGTCCATCCAGAATGGCCATTTATAGACCAGATACATCCTATATACAGAGCCATTTATCCAACTGTCCATCCAGAGCCGCCATTTATAGACCAGATACATCCTATATACAGAGTCATTTATCCAACTGTCCATCCAGAGCCGCCATTTATAGACCAGATACATACTATATACAGAGCCATTTATCCAACTGTCCATCCAGAGCCGCCATTTATAGACCGGATACATCCTAAATATAGAGCCATTTATCCAACTGTCCATCCAGAGCCGCCATTTATAGACCGGATACATCCTAAATATAGAGCCATTTATCCAACTGTCCATCCAGAGCCGCCATTTATAGACCGGATACATCCTAAATATAGAGCCATTTATCCAACTGTCCATCCAGAGCCGCCATTTATAGACCGGATACATCCTAAATATAGAGCCATTTATCCAACTGTCCATCCAGAGCCGCCATTTATAGACCGGATACATCCTAAATATAGAGCCATTTATCCAACTGTCCATCCAGAGCCGCCATTTATAGACCGGATACATCCTAAATATAGAGCCATTTATCCAACTGTCCATCCAGAGCCGCCATTTATAGACCGGATACATCCTAAATATAGAGCCATTTATCCAACTGTCCATCCAGAGCCGCCATTTATAGACCAGATACATCCTATATACACAGCCATTTATCCAACTGTCCATCCAGAGCTGCTAGATAAGTCCACTAGATATAGAAATATAAGAATACATATAAGATATGATATAGAGTCATATCCAGAGCTGGTGGTAGAGTAAAAGCAGATATGTACATTGGTCCTAGCAATCCAGTCTTCTATAGGAATAAATATCTTATAAGGATAACAGTCTGAGACTCAAGTTTGAGAAAGAGTGTATGCAACGATCCTTTCAACAGCTCTGGGGCAGTGTGTGGTCCTTCGGAGGTCGTATAACACAGCTAGTAGAAGTAAATCCCTCCGGCCTTGTTCACACCAAATGCAGAGCAGATCCGCTCATGTTTCTGCACACGCAGTGCAGTGGGTTGTGCCGCGTTTTTGCCGCGTTTTTGGTAAAAAAAAAAAAAAGTTTAGTTTAACATGAGCTTTCAGTGCGTTCCAGGCATTTGCATGCATTTTTGATGCGTTTTTGATGCATTTGCATGCGTTCCAGGTCGAGAGCAGGTAAAATAGGGCTTGCCGCAGTTTTTTCACCTGCTCTGGACCTGCTCTGGAACTGCACGCTGCAATGTGAACTGGAGCAAAAAAATACCATTGGAATACATTGGACGCAGTTTTGATCCGGTCTGCAACTGCTCTGCTCTGCACCTGCTCCGCGCTCGGTGTGAACAAGGCCTCCAGCAGGGTAGCAGCACAGAAGGAAGTTGCAGGTTTATAATTACAGAGTATGATGTGCGCCCGTACCCGGTGGATAAAAGCGAGGAGCAGGCATACCAAGCAAGCGACCTCCATGGCCTCCATGCAGGGCCGGTGCTAGGATTCGTGCCTACACAGGCAAAGTGAATTTTTGCGCCCCCCTCCTCTCCCCCCTCCCCGACCCCCTGTAAAAACAGGGCATTTTGACAAGTATTGTACTTGTCAAAATGCCCCGATGCTTGCGCTATGGTTTTTTTCTTCAACTGCACGCGGGAATGTGAACTGGAGCAAAAAAATACCATTGGAATACATTGGACGCAGTTTTGATCCGGTCTGCAACTGCTCTGCTCTGCACCTGCTCCGCGCTCGGTGTGAACAAGGCCTCCAGCAGGGTAGCAGCACAGAAGGAAGTTGCAGGTTTATAATTACAGAGTATGATGTGCGCCCGTACCCGGTGGATAAAAGCGAGGAGCAGGCATACCAAGCAAGCGACCTCCATGGCCTCCATGCAGGGCCGGTGCTAGGATTCGTGCCTACACAGGCAAAGTGAATTGCCTTGCGGTAGCGCCGGGCCTGCCTCCATGCAACCGCCCCCTCTACATCCTCTCTAGATACACCCTACTAACACAGACACTTACAGAACATTCATTCTGTTTTTCACATCTAGGCTGCAAGTCTGATGAAACGTTTTTGTACATTCTCCAAATCAGAGGATTATAGCGGAGGGTTTTTCAAACACGAGCTCTTCTCAATCCTCTTTTCGAGACTTTCCAGCTGAGAAAGATTTGAGAATAATTAATCAATTAAGGTTATCTTTTATGAGACTGTGTGATTAGCCGTTAATCCCGGATTCATGGGCTGCCTGCGGAGTGATTGGGAAGTGTGAGGGTCTAGATAGATTTTTTTTTTTTTCATCAAACACTCTGATGTCAGTTGATCACAAAGTCTTGAGTCTGTAATTTCATCTTCTTGTAATAGACTATGAAGAGGGAAAAGAAAACAGCAGCAGCAGGTCGGGTTTGTGGTGGTGAGAATGGGACCTCAGATCTGCAAATGTCAGCCGTGAATAGAAATACATGAGGGATGCAAAGGCTCTCCAGCTAGCAAAATAAGTCAAATGACCTGAGGGCTTGTTCACACGATTTTCCGGTCCTGATCTGGTGCGGATCTGCAGATGCGATGCAGTGGGTTTTTGACACGTTTTTGACGTGTTTTTAACGCGGCCCGGACGCTGACAGTTCACTTTTATTTATTTTTTTAAGCCGTGTGGCAGTCAGTATGCAGATTCTTCCTCTGAGGTCACTACCGCCCTCTCGTAACAACCACTTCCCTTTGTGTATGTAAAGCCGGTGATCATTTTAATATGTAATTGTTGATGTTAGGGTGGCACAGATACCAAGTACAGTACTCGGTACAAGTACGAGTACAAGTACAGATACTTTTGAGCTCCAAGACTACACTAGAGAAAAATTAAAAAGTTAGGAGGCAGCTGTCATTTTTAAGGAGCACACGGAGCTCCCGGGATTTGTACATCTCTGTTTTAATGTACGATTTTGTTTTTATAAATGTAAATAACGGGATGCACAGATACCAGTTTTGCGAGTACGAGTACTGATACTTGCCGAGTACTTACAAGTACGAGTACTGATACATTGTTGTTTATTGTCATGTGACAGTTTTTCTATAACAATACAGACTAATGATTTCAGGACAGTGGTGGAGCGCCAGAGCCCGGACCCAGCTGCAACCGCTGCCACCCTGGTAGTTGTCCTGAAAATGCCAAGTATCTGCACCGGTACTCGAAAAGTATCTGTGCATCCCTAATTGATATGAAATGTTTTGTTATGTAATCTTAAAATAAAAAAAAAAAAACAATCAAAGTTAAAAAAATAGAAGCTGGTGATCAGACACGTATCACATGTTTGCAGGCATGGTGTTGGTGCTGGCTACAGCAATCTGCAGAGAGCGAGCTCGCAGGAGGCGTCGTTATTGGGTACACCCGATCTTGAGGCTCAGGGACTCCAAGGGTCAGTTTTGGAGTTTATATGAGAATATGCGAGCTCACTTTTTTTGCTTAGCTGCAGTGTGGTCCGTTTTCAGCGTGTTTTTGACGCGTTTGTGCGTTTCCCGGACCGTACAAAATGTGACATGCAGTATTTTTTCTGTCGTGACCTGAACGGACTGCGCACGTGAGAACTGTAGCCCATAAAACACATAGGGATACATTGGGATGCATTTTTAGTGCAGGAGCGAACTGATCTGGTCAGGACAGAATCCGGACGTTGTGTGAACAAGCCATCAAACCGTACTCCGGGCAGTGATACAATAATACATTTTCATTTGGATTGTTGCTGCTGGAGTAATGACTGGGGCAATGAAACTAACAGTCTCTCTCAGAAACTATCAGGAACACAATAATGAACTACAAGGGTCATGAATGCCAAAAATGTGGTTATCCAATTTTTCATGTCAATGGTAGAATATTGGTCACAGATGTAGTTGCAGGACCGCAACAGTCCAAACGTTTTTGCCTAGTTCAATATTATTTGTTGGTGCATTGGATAGAACGTCCTACTTCCATTTGGAGGATTCCAAGGGCCATTCATTTATCAGGGCTTGAGAATGCAAGAAGGGGCCAAAGTCTGGACAATAGCTAATGAGGTGTTCAGCAGCTATGGTAGATAATGGAAGCAGTGGACCTCAGATCTGCAAATGTCAGCCATGAATAGAAATGCATGGGTAGAGATGCAAAGACTCTCCAGCTAGCAAAATAAGTCAAATGACTGAAACCTAACTCCGGGTATTGATAAAATAATACATTTTCGGTTTGATCATTTTGATCGTGGCTGTTGGAGTAATGGAAAACACAATATTTAGAGCGCACTCCTGTAGAGCAGACACAACTCTGAAGGTTGACTACTGGTGGTGTGCGAAGCTCCTCACAACAGGGGGAGGGACCCTGTGTAACAACCTAAAAACAAACACTTTATTGAGGAGCGCAACTACCTGGAATCGCTTTGGTGAACACATGGGCTGAACAATGGGTGTACAGTAATATTGGGACATGTATATGTCAAATACGAGTATAGAACACCAACCTATAACTGGCCCTATAGGATAGAAAAGATGTTGACTTACAGTTAGGATGTGGGAAAATGTGCCCAAAAATCTCTCCTGGGCTTCACTTCAGGATCTATTGGTCGGGTCCTTCTAGCTGGCAGGTGAGAGGTGAATAGCTGGAAAAGAGCTTGGCTAAATGGCTTGTTCCATCCAATTGTCAATGTTCGGCTGGTCTAAAACAAGTATGGTGAGGCAGCCCACGTACTCAGCTGGCCAGGCCGGGCCGCGACGGCTGGGATGAGGAGAGTGTAAGGGAGAGAGCGAGGAGCTGTTCGCGGTTCGATGCCAAAAATGTGGTTATCCAATCTTCCTAACAATGGTAGAATATTTGAAAAATAAAACACAGCGCTAAAGATATTATATTAATCAATATTTGATATATTCCTATCTTCGTCAAAGTTGTTTCATTATATATATATACATTGATCACTATCATCACAAATCTTGACACATTATGACTGTTACCAATATCATCTGAATTTGGTATGATATTGCGATTTAAAGTGCACTACAGGTATAACAAATGTTTTGATTTACATTTGTTGTCACTCAAGTTTGCCACGAGTATATATTTTTTCACTAAATAGTATGCACAATCTTTAGTTGTAATAAGTTTTGTCTTATATTTAATTTCAATATAATTATTTATTGACAATTTTATACATATTTACACACCAATATCTTTTTTTTACACGACAAATTAACCATTAATTTTCTCTCTCAGTGCTGTATTAAACTCAGCTTTTTTGACTCAATACTTACCTTTGAACACATATTTTCAACACATTGAGGATTTAAATATTGAAACTTTATTCTTATAAATAGGTCACACATCACAGATAGCATATTCACACATAGATTATCGATTAAACAATACATTCACATTATTCCTAGTGAAATAACATCATATCATTTATAAATCCCTTAGATAGTCATTGAGGATTTAATACAACCACTGGTGATTATATAATTATATTTTCATGTGTTCTAACCTTTAGCGCTGTGTTTTATTTTTCATCTACTTTAAGGTGGTTCACCCCCTTTTTTTCGTAGCTGCTTTAGGTTCAACTGTTCCTTAGATAGCTCCAGGAGCGAAGATTTTTTTCTTTTACACACAATGGTAGAATATTGGTCACAGATGTAATCGTAGGACAGCGACAGTCCAAAAGTTTTTGCCTAGATCAATATTATTTGTTGGTGCATTGGACAGAACGTCCTAATTCCATTTGGAGGATTCCAAGGGCCATTCATTTATCAGGGCTTGAGAATGCAAGAAGGGGCCAAAGTCTGGACAATAGCTGATGTGGTGTTCAGTAGACATGTGCACTGCCAAAAAATTTGTTTAGTTTAATTTCGTTTTAAATTCGGATTTGTGTTATTTCGTTTTTCGGGATTCGGATGTGAAAGTCAATTCGGAATTCGGACGAAATTCGGTAGCGGTAGGTCAAACGTTCGTTTCGTTTTCGGTTCTTATTCGTTTCTTATTCGTTTCTTATTCGTTTCGTTCGTTCGTGACATTTGAGGGGGAAAAAATATTTTTCTCCTTCTCTAATGTCACTTTGCTCCAACGAACGAAACGAAAAAGAACCGGAAACGAAACGAACGTTCGAACTATCGCTACCGAATTTCGGAAATGGAAATTCGGATTCGTTTGCATTCGTTATGTCTGTAATTCGGATACATCCGAATGTCCGAATTTCCGAAAATTCGTCCGAATTTCTATTCGGAACGAAGCGAATCGCACATGTCTAGTGTTCAGCAGCTATGGTAGGGATTGCAAGTAGACACGTTCAGAAAGAAATGTTTTTCCTCCAGATGCTGTAATGATAATTGTCCTGCCTCTTCCTGCATTTCCAAGCCCCGATGAAGGGGAACTGCTTGCAACTCCACAAAACACATTGGCCTGTCTTATGGAATGCACTGACAAATAAAATTGATCTGGACATATACTTTTGGTCTGGTGCTCTCTTACGTGTTGCTCCAACACATTACAACAAGAACCTAACTATGGCTCCTGCATATTAAAGAGCTGCCTGTGGAACTATTTAGATAGCGAGTACCCACCCAACCAGGATCCCAATAACACGATGTGATCCAGCAATCCTCACCTTTAGGCCTTGTTCACACCAAGTGCGGAGCAGAGCTGAGCAGGTGCAGACCGGATCAAAACTGCGTCCAATGTATTCCTATGGTATTTTTAGCTCCAGTTCACATCGCAGCGTGCAAATCCAGAGCAGGTCCAGAGCAGGTAAAAAAACTGCAGCAGGCCCTATTTTACCTGCTCTGGATCTGCAAACACATCAAAAACGCATCAAAAACGCATGCAAATGCCTGGAACGCACTGAAAGCCCATGTTAAACTAAAAGCCAAAAACGCGTCAAAAAACACATCTAAAAGACTAGCGTGCGTGTGCAGAAACCTGACCGGATCTGCTCTGCATTTGGTGTGAACAAGGCCTTACCATCGTTCGAGGTTTTGGCACAATCAGTTTTGGGTACCAATTTGCTGAGTGTCTGGCAGCTTTCATAGGGTCTACATTGTGTCGGCTGGGAAATACCACCACTGGAATCAGCAGTGCCCTTTTTACATGACAGTTAGCACTGACCTTGGACCTCAACTGTGAATGACTTATGGATTGCTTCCTGGAATTTGGTACGCAAGGCTGGTGGGCTCTATATCGCTTCCAGACACTACGCTACTCACTACATAAAGAAGCCAAATGATGGGGTACAGCCCGTGCCCTAATACAAAACACCAAAATTCCATATTTTTATACCACCCTCCAGACATTCTGCAAAAATCACTTTACTATAATATTCTGGTCATTTGGAAGATCTTTCTTTTACCTTTTTTAATTTGGTGTGTCACATGTTGTCTTGTTAATTGGGCAGGTTCTCAAGCAGTGGAGGTAAACCCATATTTTATTCAAGGAAGAGTGTTGAAGAAAACAATGAAAATGATTGGACAGTTGCCTTGTTGTTAACGTCCAGCATGGACAATAAAATAACATAGACTGGACAGGTAAGAAAACATGTTCAGATTATCTGCAGGGAACGCAGTTCAGCCATTTTTTGGAGCTGCCTTGGAGGCTGAAAGACATCTGAGCTCTCGATATTTCCTCCCGCCCGTGCACCCGTGCAACTATCCAGCCCTCCCCTCATGCCAAGGTCCTAGGTGTCATCCTTGACTCAGACCTCACCTTTCTTCCCCACATCCAATCACTATCCAAATCCTGCTGCCTTCACCTTCGTAGCATCTCCAAAATACGCCCCTTCCTCACCAATGACACCGCAAAATTACTCTCCCTTGTTATATCTCGTCTTGACTATTGCAACTCCCACCTCATTGGCCGACCTCTACACAGGCTATCTCAACCATTCACATTCGCAAACAATTTATCCCCACACAGCTCCCTCCTCATGTATCACTTCCCCCTCCCTTTTAGATTGTAAGCCCTCAGGGGCGGGGCCCTCCTTACCAACTTGACTTGAATTGTATTGTGATTGTAATGTCTTCCTTATATTGTAAAGCACTGCGCAAAATGTTGGCGTTATATAAATCTTGTATAATAATAATAATAATAATAATCTGTTTAGGAATCAAAAAGTTAGAATGGACAATGTGATTATTGGAGAACTCCATCAGCACATTGAAGTGGATCATGAGCAACAATATTGTTTTTTAGCCCCTTCCTGGACAACCCATGTCTTTTATATTTGGATCTCACTTGGGGGGTTTTGGGGGGCTAGTTATGCAATTATATACATGTAACGTGTACTTATACAGGTCATTGTGAAGGAGTACATATTGCAAAGCAGGCTAAAACACTGATCAACAGTGAGCAAGAAGATTTGACTAGCATGGGGAAGAAGCAACCTCACTCTTTCTGAAACTGTGGCACTTTAAGTGGCCTGTGCATAAATGGAACACTCAATGGATAATAAATGGGAGAACTAGAGTAATGTTGCACTACAGACGGCTGTTGAAACTCTCTCTCTCTCTATATATATATATTTGTTCCTGGTATGGTGGTGGTATACATGTTGGGGTATGTTCCTGGTATGGTGGTGGTATAAATGTTGGGGTATGTTCCTGGTATAGTGGTGGTATAAATGTTGGGGTATGTTCCTGGTATGATGGTGGTATAAATGTTGGGGTATGTTCCTGGTATGGTGGGGTATACATGTTGGAGTATGTTCCTGGTATGGTGGTGGTATAAATTCTGGGGTATGTTCCTGGTATGGTGGGGTATACATGTTGGAGTATGTTCCTGGTATGGTGGTGGTATAAATGTTGGGGTATGTTCCTGCTATGGTGGTGGTATAAATGTTGGAGTATGTTCCTGGTATGGTGGGGGGTATAAATGTTGGGGTATGTTCCTGGTATGGTGGGGGTATAAATGTTGGGGTATGTTCCTGGTATGGTGGGGGTATAAATGCTGGGGTATGTTCCTGGTATGGTGGGGGTATACATGCTGGAGTATGTTCCTGGTATGGTGGGGGTATAAATGCTGGGGTATGTTCCTGGTATGGTGGGGGTATAAATGTTGGGGTATGTTCCTGGTATGGTGGGGGTATAAATGCTGGGGTATGTTCCTGGTATGGTGGGGGTATACATGCTGGAGTATGTTCCTGGTATGGTGGGGGTATACATGCTGGGGTATGTTCCTGGTACTCATTAGAACTAAAGAATTTGCTTTGAGAAGCTACAAAACATCTTTTCCATCACAGAACAAGTCCAGTTGAATGTAACTACTCCTAGCTATACCATGACCGGGATACATGAGAACCTTTACAGACAGTGCAATGGGTGTTTAACATACAAGAATAAAGTTGGACTTTACGTGGAGTCACATGGGGTACTTTTTTTAGGATGCGATTTTAAAATTGGCATAGCTTTATGAAACAATATACGCATTAGGTTTTGCAGAAGTTACAAATCTACTTTAACTCCGGGGCAGATATCAAAGACACAAATTAATGCCATTCTGAATTCATTAATATGTTGTGTATTTTTTTTTTAACCCAAACAGGTAAGTAACTGAATTCCTGGTATCAGCCCCTCTACAGCTCAGCTTAGACTCAGGGAGGGAGAAATAGCTCAAGGAGCCAATCAGTTGTGCTGCAGTGAAAGGAGCAATGCTGGTAGAAGGAGAGAGCAGACTGATAAAGACATGATTTCGTCAGTCTGCTGCTTCTCCTTTCACAGTCCAGTCACTGGCCGGGGTAAGGATAAGACCTGTAAGCAGGAAGCAGGGCCGTCACTATAATGAGGTATTCTGAAGCTGTTGCCCCAGGCGGCATCTCTTTGGGTTATGTAGAGGGGCAGCCATGCCACTTTGCTGCACAATATGCCTGCCGTCCCCTTTCCAGCCATAGCATCCCATATTTAAGGGCCATACACATCTCCCCGCCCAGCTATTAGCAAGCTATGATGTTCTGCTCAGTCTCCCACTCAGTGTCCTGCCCAGCTCCTGGCAACCGGTGATGTCACTGGTTTCCAGATGATGCAGAGACCACACCCCCAGCCTCCAGCCCCACATCCCCCTTATAGCATGTATAACCACCAGCAAACCACCCACCGTAGGTGGCGAAAAGGCTAGGGGCGCTCCTACCTGTAAGTGTGATTGAACTGCAGCAGAGAAAAATTTAGGTTTCTTGCCCTGTCAGACACGGCAGCACTGTGTGGCAGAGCTGTGCAAATTTCAGGATGGGATGGGACAGCTACTATATGTATTTCATCTGTGTACTTACCTGTTTACCTGGAGTTCAGCTTCAAACTGATGTGAACATGTGTATCTAAGAAAATGAAAAGGCTACATATCCTCTTTAAAGTTTACAAAGTTATCACTAAACGCTCGATGGTTTGAGCAGAGACAGTAGACGGTGCGCCAATGCGTTTTCCTCTCTGTGTTCTCAGCTGGCAAGCTACAGGCTTAAGGTGATTAAAGGATTTGTAAAACATTACATTAAGAAAAGAGGAAGAAAAAGCGTAGTTTGCGTCCCCGCGGGCTTCACAATCAGACTGTAAAGTGGAAGGTTTTTGTGCAGATAATGGGCAGCTAGGTGTTCCCAGCGTTGCTGTTTAGCCATTGATTAGCAATGTGGGTTTTGTGTCCTGCGGAGAGGTAAATAATAGATAAGTTCGTCTTCGGCTGCCACGAGCCCAGAAAAAAAAAGGATTTGATCAGGTCTGAGCTTCCTAGCTATGGAGCAGATGAGAAGAGAGGCCTCAGTGCAAGAGGTTGGAGAATATGGAGAGTATGGACGAACCGCAGACCGATATGAAAGCACATATATGATGAGGTTATCTACTGGTGGAGAATGCGGGCCACACACGCAGATGGTACGCAAAGGATTTATGGTGCTGATATAAAGAAATTAAAGTGTTCTCCCACGTATGGCCCGAACCCTAACTTGAATCTATCCCTTAAATGGAGCGAGCTTGGAGCTACTTTACAACACACACATGAACCATGGGGAACAAAAGTAGCCCCCCTTCCAGAAGGAAGGACGGTGTCAGCACCAATTCAGAGATGATTGGAGGATCTACAGCCAAGTGATACACAAATAAGAGACATTTCTGTTAGTCAGATACTGATTAAAATGTAGTTGAATGTAGTTTTAAGATTTAACTCCTGAGTTATGTGCCACTTTAACGCAATACACTGACACAGAAGGTTGTAGATTCTACAGACACGAAAGCCAAACACTATCAAAGTAACTTGGCATACGTAGAACAGCGTATTGAGGAATGCAAAGATCTGAACATTGTTGAGAAAAAAACAACCTCAAGAAATGAATGGCCCTACATAGGAGGACACATTCTACGGGTCAAGACTCAACAGACATCCTACACCTTAAGGAAAAGGGACATTCTTTGGAGGACAAGGAGGTGTGCATTTTGGACAGGGAGGACAACCTGTTCGAGTGAACAAAGCCATCTACGTCAAAGTGGATCAACTATCCATGAAAGGGGTGTGGGCCTTTGACACCATTTGTCTTCCATGTATAATTGTTGTAACATCCCGGACATTTGACAATTCACACCTTCAGTCATGTGAGTCGAAGGATTAACACCTATAGTATGTAGACTTCCAGCCAGACACCAAGGATGGGATTATGTAAATAGAACAGGGGGGTTCCACTACTTTCACAACTCCCACCCTGTTCTTTGACATTCAATATTTGCACATTTCATGGTGATTGGATGAAAGTGTCTGTGCTACCTGATTTAAATACTGGGGTATGCTCCCTGTATGTTGGGGGTGTACATGCTGAAGTATGATTCTGGTATGATGGTTGTATAAATAATGAGGTATGTTCCTGGTATGGTGGTTGTATAAATGCTGGGGGATGTTACTGGTATAGTGCAGGGGTATAAATGTTGGGGTATGTTACTGGTATAGTGCAGGGGGGGGTATAAATGCTGGGGTAAGGAAATGGGGGGGGTATAAATGCTGGGGTAAGGAAATGGGGGGGTATAAATGTAGCCTGTACAGCTCCCGAACGTGGCCGAGTGGCTCAGTCGAGCCGAACGCATATGCCTCGGCTCGGCCGAGGTGAAAGGCGAAGCTGGCCGAACGACCGGCCATTGGAGAGAGGCACCAGCATCAGGTGGAATTCTGGCTTGTGTCAGGTAAACTTATCCATCACCCACCCTACAAGGTGTTATGTTGGTAGGTTTTGTGGCCATAACAACTGGTTGGGGAGGGATGGAATGGTCTTTGAAGTTGCTTGTCAAGATTAATAGTGACCGATCTTAGGTATGGGTCCCACTGCTTCTGCACAGTCAAGGCTTTTGTGACTTGGTATTTGTTGCAATGGGATGTATCTGGGGTCACTTCCTGCAACTGTAAGTGGTGCGGCTGAGGGCCTATAATACCAAGTTGTTCTGCAGATAGAGTATTTGGGTGTTATGCTTTTTTTCAAGTCCCTTTAAGGACCTTTTGACCAAACTCTAATTTTGTTAATTTTGTTATTTTGTGTGATTTTTGTTTCAATTAAAATTGTAACAAAATTCTTCTAAGTCGATTACATTCCAATCTGAATGTAACTCATTTGAGTTAAGGAAATTGTGGGGTAAATGTTGTCGTGGTTGTCCAAGCAGATTTATGGGGGTTACTAGCTCCCCCTGGATTAACCTAGTGACGTTCATGATCAGCTGCAGTGCACCTTAGAACAGCACAAGAAGGCAATGGGGTGAGGGACAGAGTGTGTGCCCATCCTGAGACCTTCGGGCCACTTGTGCCATGAGCAAACCCCATCATTTTGGGGGTTACACTTCCTATAAACCCGACCACTATCCAGCTCCAGCATAAGGAGTATTTCTAACTTAAAAACGGCAAGATAAAAGGTTTATAAATAGCGATCTCATTGATGAATGCGGATGTAAATTGGTGCTGGAGGCTTTATAATTACACTGGCACAAATTAGCTGCGCTTGTTGACGACTGTGAACTCCACCCCTGCGCGGAATAATTAAGGCAAAGATGCGGCAGGCTTGGCACAAGTTAATGACTTCGTTATGAAGACGTCACTTCTTTTGTTATTTAACTAGCAAGAAACAGCGGGCCGTAAAAAATAAGAGAGGAGGGGTGATTGTATTTCCTTTCTGTCTGATACAATGGAATCAGCTGTATTGTGATGGTGGAGGCAGTTTTGGAACACGCTTCTCTAACAATATACCCCTTGTTCAGAAAATAAGACTTTTATTTTTTATTTTTGTAATAAGTTCTAAGCCTCAACAAAGTTTATTTGGAGACACGCTGCAACATCAAAGGGATTTCCAATTTTATGCAGATATTTAATCCATTTCCATATATAAACTTACCTATAGAAGGATGGATGGTGGGGGTTAGAAGGGTTCGAAGTTAGAACAAAGTGTCAATGTTGGCACATTTTCACTCACCTGTTGTGTGGTCACCGGAACGGGAAGTGAAAGGAAATCTCCCTTGAATCTGAACACTGGCCTTCTCTTCAGTCTAAGGTATGTCATGAAAACAGAAAGGTTTTATTTAACCCCTTAAAGGAGAACTATGAGATGAGTGAAAATCACTCCTCCTCATAGTTCCAGCTGACGCGTGACAATGAGACTGTCACAGGTCGCCTCAATAGATCGGGAAGTGAGGGAACACATACCGTCGCTCGCTCGCTCACTTCTCGATCATCTCCCTGCAGAGAGCCATGACTGTCACTCACTGCTCCCTGCAGGTATCCCCCCCTCCGATCCTCCAGCGCTGACTGGTGGAACGGACGGGGGAGGGGGCGGGTACAGCGGGATCTGCCTCTAGATAGGCAGAGCCAGCTGTCACTCACGCAGCTGGGCGGATCTTGACATCGATGTCGGGATCCGCTCCGGCGTCTCAGTATACCGCGAGCTGTAGCTCGCGGTATACTGAGCTTAGGGTGATGGGAGGACGCTAGTTTGTGTCCTCCCGTTACCCTAAGGAGAACTATGGGGAAAAGCCCTAACCCCATAGTTCTCCTTTAACAAGGGCAGGGGGCTGTACTAAAAACTGAAGATTGGAATTCAGCTCTTGGGATATATGTTATCGTTAGAGGTATATGGTTTGGATAAGATGCAGTCATAGAAATCATGATGAAGCAGAGATGTGGGTTAATGAATTTAGAAGCCTCATGTCACGATCTGGGATCAGGCCGGGTTCGGTACACAAGCAGACGGTAGTAGTATAGGAGCAGGCAGAAGCGTAGTCATAGATCAAGCCGAGGTCAGCAGCCAAAGGTATAAGGTATGAAGTGGAAGACGATGAGAGTAGTCGGTGAAACAGCAGCCAAAGGTCGGTACACGGGTAGCAGTATGAGCGGATTGTATCACAGAGGGAGCAGGAAGCAAGATAATGGCAGGAGCACAATAATCTGGCAAACAGGAAGTACAGAGGCGTGGCTTAAATAGGAAGTTCAATGGAGGAGCAAGGAGTTCAGAGTTCAGCAGAAACTGGGTTTACCTGAGGAGTACACAGGAGATCAGGCACTGAGCTATCCAAGGTTCTAAGGTGGCTCAGCAGGTAGAACCACCGCCAGCTACAGCAGAGGCCCTGGGGTCAGATCCGCTTCCTGACATCTCAAAATTTACAAATTGTGATACCTTATTCCTCATCTTGTTTCCCGTTTTTGGCTAGTGATGAGGGAATCTGCCAAGGTTCTATTTGCCAAGTGTTCGACAAACCTAGTTCCATTAAAGTGTATGGGGGGAAGGGGGAGCGGGGGGTGTGAGTCTTGTCCTCTGGCTATTTTTAGGGCTAGCAGCAAGCTGGGGTGTACCATGAGGGACATGTGTCAATGCAGAAAACACTGTACAGAAAAGAGAGGGTTTCTGATCTGGTTTTGGGGGCAACATTGAAAATAGACAAATCCTTTAAATAACATACTTGGAGAATGCCTGAAAGCAGTAGGTTGTGTTACGGAACACTACAATTCTTATAGACAGGCTCAGCGGTAGGGTACACTGGTACACTGGAAGCACATATTTGGTTGTGGAATTGTTTTTTTTTTTCTTTTACAATTAACTTGACCTACATACAGCAGCAGCAGCAGCACCCCCCAATATGGTTAATTACAAAAGTCTTTTTTCAGCTAGCTTTAGGGGCGGCATCATTAAACTTCTCATCACACAGTAATAGGCAAGTTTTGATAGAACTTGACCAGCAGTTCACTGATGCTGTTTCTGTTCTCACTGACGTCTGTAAGGGGTTAAATAATTTCTATCAAGATCTCATTGAGAATTTAGAGACTGCAGATGACGCAGCAGTGTAAAACTGCCCAGCAGCAGCACTTTTAATGGTGGAGAATTGGCCGAAAAGTGCAAGAGAAAAAGAGTACAAGCAGTTGTTTCACTACAAGAATTTTAGAGGCCACAGATGACACAGCAGTGTAAACTTGCTCAGCAGCAGGACAATTTTAAAAAGCAAGGCTAAGCCCAAATTACTAGGAGACAAAGAGCACAAGATGGGGTTTTACTGCAAGGATTAAGATACTGGAAAGAATGCAGCAATGTAAAATTGGGCAGCCGCAGGACAGTTTTAATTAGGGATAAGAGGCCTAACCGGTGCATGTCTAACTTTTAATTTGTTAAATTGAGATATGGGGGTGGGTGAGGTGAATGTAGGTGATATAATGAGAGGTGGTTTCGGTGTGCACTGTTTATGCACAATTTTTTGTTTCAGTATATGGCTCCCGTGTTGCCGTAACGAAAATTTGTGTTGAGTATATACTAGGGATGCACCGATACCACTTTTTTACGACCGAGTACGAGTACCGATACTTTTGATCAAGTACTCGCCGATACCAATTACCGATACTTTTTCTTAAAGGGACAGGTCACATTTTTTCTAAAGCAATACAAACTAATGATTTAAGGTCAGTTTCTTAATATTATGATTCATGAGATGACGAGGGAGCATGACGCCGCCTTTCCAGCCAATCAGAATGCCGGCGCTGCGTCATTACACGGCGCTCGGCTTCCGGATTCGCTACCTTCCTGACCAATCGGGAAGCCAGGCAGAGCGTCATTACACGCTACCCGGCTTCCTGATTGGCCGGGAAATTGGCTCCATGCTCTCATCACAAGTGACGAGAGAGCATGGAGCTGTTTCCCGGCCAATCAGGAAACCGGGCAGCGTGTAATGATGCGCTGCCTGGCTTCCTGATACAGGAAGTACTCGTGCTTGGTATCGGAGCATTTGGGCGAGTACAAGTACTCACCCAAATACTCGGTATCGGCACCGATACCGATACTAGTATCGGTATCGGTGC
>NW_017307249.1:86468-104534 GCF_000935625.1 Nanorana parkeri
TAGGGATGCACCGATACCACTTTTTTACGACCGAGTACGAGTACCGATACTTTTGATCAAGTACTCGCCGATACCAATTACCGATACTTTTTCTTAAAGGGACAGGTCACATTTTTTCTAAAGCAATACAAACTAATGATTTAAGGTCAGTTTCTTAATATTATGATTCATGAGATGACGAGGGAGCATGACGCCGCCTTTCCAGCCAATCAGAATGCCGGCGCTGCGTCATTACACGGCGCTCGGCTTCCGGATTCGCTACCTTCCTGACCAATCGGGAAGCCAGGCAGAGCGTCATTACACGCTACCCGGCTTCCTGATTGGCCGGGAAATTGGCTCCATGCTCTCATCACAAGTGACGAGAGAGCATGGAGCTGTTTCCCGGCCAATCAGGAAACCGGGCAGCGTGTAATGATGCGCTGCCTGGCTTCCTGATACAGGAAGTACTCGTGCTTGGTATCGGAGCATTTGGGCGAGTACAAGTACTCACCCAAATACTCGGTATCGGCACCGATACCGATACTAGTATCGGTATCGGTGCATCCCTAGTATATACATATGATACTAAAGCTGAGGCTCCTAGACCCAAATGGCATTTGGAGCTCCCGAATGACATTCGGGTCTGGGAGCCTCAGTTTTAGTAATATATGTATATGGTTTCCAGACCCGAATGGGTTTTTAGGATCAGTTGCTCCCTTCCTGTCAAGATTCACTGATTGTGAGTGCCTCCGGCTCTTCTGGCATCATGCATCAGTTACCTATTGGAAGGGTGACGCCTGGACTTGGTTCTCACATTTTTTTTTGTTCTACCAGGTGAAGGTTGCGGCCTCATCTGATGCCATGTCCAGACACAGGTCCTTCAGACAGCTCTTGAACTGAAGGCACTGCCCAGTTTGCTGCTGTCTTTGGTCCTGTTAGCATTTGTCTGCTGGTTGCCTATCCTTGAGTTGGACTACATTTGGACGTCCCAAGGTGAAAAACATCCTGTGCTCCTCAATGGATGAGAAAGAAAATAGGATTTTTGTACTGACTATAAAATATATTTCTAGGATTGACACCGGTCCCACTCCTCTGTTTTTTCTTTATGGGGACCATGGCAAACCCATTGCAGAAGGAGATGACTGCCAAAACCCGGCATACTTTCTAATTTATAGATTTAGTATTCATTTTGCTCATAAGCACCTCAAACAGGATTCTATTGGACAGAATTTAGCTCTTGTAGCTAATAAAAAATGTATCATTACAATTTATTTTTTTGGGGGGACCTTTTCAGTACGGACGTTGAATTTTTGAACACAGGCTTCTTCCTGCTCTTACGGTGTCCAAGGTTACCGCGAGGTCATAATCAGAGTTAGCAATTACTTAGGACACTGGCGAGCGTAGGATCGGTGTAATCACTGTAAGGATTTTATGTCAAAATTAATATCAATCACATTCATGCAGTGCCGGTCTCGGAATGTTAAACCTCGGCCGTGGCCGATTGCCTTTGCACCTTGCCGCTTAATGAGAGTTACTAGAGGGGCCAGAGACCGGGGGAGGAAATCACTTTAATTAGACCTCTTAAATAATGGCGTGGTGTGGGGTTAGTGATATAATGTCTTATATTGGCATAATTGCAGCTTTTATTAGCCGGGCCTCCATTATTTCATGTTTTTCCCCCGTACATGTTTAGTGAGAATTCAATGTGTTTTTAAAGTGGGAGTATGTGAAAGGTTTATTTTGGTAAATTTGACTGAAGGTAATATTTAATATTTATTACAGGCTGTAGAATGTGCTCTGATTTGGGGGTGCCTTAAATTACTGATGAACAACTGAATCTTAAAGGAGAACTATGAGATGAGTGATTTTCACTCACCTCATAGTTCTAGCCGACCTGTTACAATGAGACTGTCACAGGCCAGCTCAGTAGATCGGGAGGTGAGGGAACACATACCGGCGCTCGCTCACCTCTCGATACTGTCACGGCTCTCTGCCGTGACAGGGAAGGGGCTGGATTCCCCCCCTCCCCGCTCCGATCCTTCAGCGCTGACTGGCGGAACAGACAGGGGAGGGGGCGGGTACAGCTGGCTCTGCCTCTAGATAGGCAGAGCCAGCTGTCACTCACGCAGCTGGGCGGATCTCGACATCGATGTCGGGATCCGCTGCGGCGTCTCAGTATACCGCGAGCTGTAGCTCGCGGTATACTGAGCTTAGGGAAACGGGAGGACGCTAGTTTGTGTCCTCCCGTTACCCTAAGGAGAACTATAGGGAAAAACACTGACCCCATAGTTCTCCTTTAAATAAGCGTTGGGTTTATTTACAAATAGTGATATACATACATTCTAATTACAATAAAGGGAATTGGAGAGGGGATTGGAGGGGGTCAGGATCCTCGAGCTAGCCACACCATTCTCTCACACTCAGTCACACATGCCATGGCCTTTTTCTCTATGCCCAGAACGCTCCTTTCCAGCAGGTCTCAGCGAATCACAGTCTTGATTGTAGAGTCCAGAGAAGACTTGTCTTGTCCAAGAGGTCACCAAGGTTACCATTGTTCCTGCTTGTGACCTAGGTTAGTGCAGATGATCACACAGGAAGAAGGTTCCATCATATGCCCCAGGCCCCCCATCCCAGCATGTATGCTTCCTTGCTGACACAGGTGTGGGCAGTAAATACCAGCAGGGGGTCGGGCTTGCACGAGGAGACGACAGTCCGGCAGATCTTCATTCATCAGTGTCCAGCCCCAAGAACCCTTTGCTGGTCCTCATTTGCGTATAAAAACAGCCATGTGATGACTCAGTTCAGGATATCAAGGAACACCTTTGCATCAAAGCTGTATCATAGATGTCAATTTTATCGGTTCCAACACAGGCATTTATAGAGCGCCATCAATTTACACAGCGCCTCAAAGAGCATACAATCTAATGTCCTCATCTCCCATGCCTGCATACACCCACGCATGTACTAGGGTCAGTTTAGACAGGAACCAATTCACTTACCAGCATGTCTTTTTTAATGGGAGTGTCATGTACCTGGATAGACTGAGCTGAACAGGAGGCTACCCTTGCCCCTCTTATCCAACTCCCCTGGAGATGGTGGCAGGAGTGAGGACACAGGGAGCCTCAGTGCCGATGTAGTGAACTGAGAAGGTTCTGTACCGGATCTTCAGTGTAAAAACAGCTCTCATGTACTTTGGTGAGAGCCTGAGAAGATGAGGCAGGCCTCTCTTGCAGCTCTTGTCCGAACACCCCTGATGGTGGTGGACAGAGGGTGTAAGGACGGAAGAGGGGCACGAGTGCCTGGTAGAGATGCAGATGGTGGGTTCTGGAGATTCTCCAATAGAGAATGATGACAGCAGCAGAAGAATAGGCACAGGTGCAGGAGAAGAATCATAGTCAGGAGCTAGCAGGGTCAGGATAGCGAATTGCAGAATCGGTATGCAGGAGCAAAGGCAGGAACAGACAAGGTCAGCAAGTGCAGGTAAGCAATAATGAATCAGTATGCATAAGGATGGTCCAAACAAGCCAAGGTCAGTAGGCAGGCAGCAATCAACAGAGTCAAAGTACAGGCCGGGTCAATATCAAGAACAGCAGGATCAGAAATGGAGGAAACAGGGTACTAGCTGAATAGAACTGTCAGCAAAGGAAGCAGTGCATAGCTCCTCCTTAAATAGGCCGCTTGGCACCAATGTCCAAAATAGGCGCAAGTGCACGGACATGCACGCGCCTGCAGTGCTCACTAACGAGCATCATTCCCGTGTGCACAAGTTACTGTGCAAATGCGCCTTTCTGTGCCCATGCACATTTCGGGCTCGGACTGGACTTTTGGTAGGTCTCTTACAACAGCAGACTGAAGCAGCAACATGCCGTGGGACGCAGGAACTGTCATATGTGGTATCATCAAGGTGCCCGGGCAGCAGAATTCAGGTGGAGCTGAATAGAAAATTAAAATTGCAAACAGGCCAGGGTCATACACGGGAGAATCGGATATGAAGATAAGGTGCCAAATGGGAAGTTGAGGTCACAGGCTAAGATCATACACAGGAAAGTCAGGTTCTATGATGAGATGCCAAATCAGAAATTAGAAGCAGAGTCAAGATCGTAAGCCAGAGTCATACGCAGGTCAGTGGAATCACATGGAATCACAGGGTCAGGTAACAGGAACACAGGAAGGAGCTGAAGACCAGTCAGCAACTAGCTAAGGGTTTACACTTGTTTTATTGGCCATCTGGTGCCATTGAGTTGGTCAATGTACTTGCACACACCAGTATAACAGTTGCAGGCAGGATTTCCAGTGCGCACATATCTGCATGCACATACACTAGCACGTGCGCACCCGCCACTCAATGCATGTTTGCCCATAATCTTGTAAATAGAGCCTTGCGGTACGGAGTGTGCACGCGCATTAACCCGTGCTGGTTTCTTGGTGAGTATCTTACATGGTGGTAATTGGAAGGCCTGGGGGGAACATGCAAGCTCCATGCAGATAGTGCCCTGGCCCCAGGGCTGCAAGTCAGAAGTACTACCCACTAAGCCACTGTGCTGCCCATTAATATCTAATGAGCTTTACATTTATATTTTGTTTCCTGTGCCATATGTTAACCATTGTACGCCATATAATGATTTGTAGATGTGCCCTGTAATGGCCACCAGTACTGAGATGGGATCATTGTAGGGTCGGCCTCTTACGTTCACTCACCATGTTGCATCCATAGAGGAGAAGCATTGTCACCATAGGACAGGACCATTAACTAGGCATAAGGTCTGGATTGGACTGAACCTGAGCTCCTTTGAACCCAGAAAGGACATGGGGCCACCCACCCCAATCGGCTCTTGGTTTGGCCAATGGCCGCCCCCAGCTTCATGTAAATAAAAAGGGGTGAGATGCTTGTGCTGGCATCATTGACCTTATATGGCCAACAGCATCTTCCCTCCCTGGACTCTGGCGGTCTAAGAACTACTTACATCATCACATATATTGCAGGCCAATTGACTTGCATTAGCCATGAGGATGCCAAGGGAAATTCCATAACCAAAGTGGGGTGGGGGTGGGGGTGGGCCTACCCTAGCACTGCAAGGATTAAGTGCTCATTTGGTGTAGGGGGGTCCGATAGAGCTGATATACTTACCTGATCCTTGGCTGCTAGACCGCTCTGCTCAGCCTCTTCAACCCCTGAGTCAAAGCTAGATCGCAGCTCTTACTGAGAAGAACCATTTCCATTAGTAAAAGGGGAAATTGGGAGTTTGGTCAGGAGTTATTGGCATAGAATACCTTGAGCGTTATGCATGTTACAAAGCAGCAGTTCTGCCACTCCGTGCATGGTTAGTAAATAAAGTCATATTAGCTGGGATTCCCCCTTAGTTTACCAAGCGGACGCTCAGCATATAAATTTGACTGAAGGGAAATTTTTGTGCATGTTGGCAAACTAACAAGTTTTCAGGCATGTAACAATTATGTTTTATGATACGCAATTATGTTATCATTTCGTGCTCATAAAATGTTATACTCTGAATCATAATGGCTTGTTGCTTATTTACGAAGATGGAGTGTAAAGCTGCCGCCTGCCAGGTGTGAGTAAATAGAAAAACAAAAAGGGAATATCTCACTGCTGGAAATAATACGGATTAAATGGAGCCGGAATGAATGTGTGAATGAATGTGAGAATGAATGTGAGCCCGGGCTCTGCTCTTCTCCCCGTGTGCTCCATCCTGGTGGACGGAAAGGTCATCCATTGGGGTCACTGGATGTATTTGTTACTAGGGGGTCTGTTTATAACGTTGTGGATTTAACCAGGCTCGCAATTTCTCCCTTTGTTATCAAACTAGAAAAATCAAGTACATACACTATATTGCCAAAAAAGGACAAGAAGTTGCGCTAGGAGGAAACACTATGGGGTCTATTCACGAAGCTGCCTTAGGCAGCCGAGTGAATGACCGATCTGAAGTGAAGTGAGCCGAACTCTGTTCGGCTATTCACTTCAGGCTGGTACGGCTGATTTCAGCCGTACATCGGCTAAAATCACCCGTTCATCGCATGGCTTTGGGTCGGCCGAACATGCTCATCATGTTCGGCCAACCCGAAGTGCAGAAGGAGTTTGACTCAGCCGATCCAACATCTGGATCGGCTGAGCTGAACCTCCGGCAGGCTACTCACTCCTGTTCAGCCTATTCTTATAGATGCCGAACAGCAGTGAGTGAATAGCCGATTGCCGCTGAGCGGCATTCGGCCCGGCTGTTCTGCTCGGTCCCTCAGAGGGACCGAGCAGAACAGAAAAAGTTAAAAAAGGTAAAAAAAAGTCAATAGAAAACGATTGTGCGGAGCTAGCAGTGACAGCTAGCTCCGCCCAATAGTTTCCTATTGTCCGGCGGCTCTGCTGCCGTAAAAAAAAACGAAAAAAAAAACCTCTCCCGGGCGTTTTGGGAGCCTCCCGCTCCCGGCCGCCCAGGAGAGAAACAGTGCTGTGTCTTTTTTTCTTTATTCTGACCCGATCGATGTCAGAATAGAAAAAAATAAATATTTTTTTTTTTTTCCCATTGAAGTGCATTACTATTGGCTATTTCAATTTGCAATAGCCAATAGTAAACTAGCATTGTACCGGCCCTCTGCTGATGAACCTGATGGAGAACTGCAGCAGAGGGCGGGTACAATGCTAGTTTACTATTGGCTATTGCAAATTGAAATAGCTAATAGGAATCTAGCAAGGCATTTCAATGGGAAAAAAAATATATATATTTTTTTCTATTCTGACATGGCTCCGTGTCAGAATAGCCCGTACAGCAGCCCTTCGGTTCTACTGAACCGGAGGGGTCCAGGGGCCGAAGCTAGCCGAAGGATCGGCCGAAGCTACGGCTTGATCCTTCGGCAGCTTCGTGAATAGACCCCTATGTGTAAATAATGACCAGCTGCAGCAATGTGAAATCAGAACCACAGTGAAGTCTATAATATGCTGCGCTTGGTATGTGGAATAAAGAAATGGGCGAATAAATTGTCTGTGTCACCTCAAAAACAACTGTGTATCATATATTAATATGTGACCGTGAGCTATTGTATATATTCTCTTACATTGTTAATTAATGAATGAATTGAATTGATACAGTGATTCCTTCTGTAATTAATGATTTCCGAAAAAAAGCCCATATGAGCTCTTACTGTGCAAATCCTCTCTTGTGTTAATAAAAGCTATAAACAAAAAAAAACAAAAAAAGGCATGACAGACTGTTGTTTCCCCCAATCCTTAGGAGGAGGAAAATAATTTTTTTTTTCCTTGCTAGTGTTAAGAACAGTTATAGTGTAAACTTGTGATGAAATCTTCTGTCCCGCTTATAAGCTTGTGAGTGTAAAGGATATGACAAACCAAAACAATATGACAAACCAATATAAAACGATCCTCTAAACAATATAGCAAACAATATAAAAAGGTCAAGTGGAGACACCAAATGAGAGGGGGCTTTCCTCTTAAACCATTCAGCTGTTAAATGCTTTGGTCTACCTGCCCAAAATCTCCAAGGGAAGTTGGTCTCAGAATATAATCTTACATCTGGGGTATAATTCCAATCAATGAGCAAAAATCAGCAAGTCCTTTATATATCCTGACACCATTAGTATATCCTCTCATGGGTCGATCTTAATGTTTCGTCGTACTCGGCTTTTTCAAAAGGGGTACAACGAAACTCGTCAAGGATAAAGGACAGTATTGGCTCCGTCTCTCACACATCATCGTGCCTACACAGCAGAGTGGTTTACCATTGAAACGTTTTTACTCTTTGAATCTTGTAAGTGCGGATTTTACTTTGTGTACAATAAATGTTTTAATTGCTGCACTTAGGAGTTTTCCCTCTTTTTTTCATTAAAACTTCCCCCTACCATCTGGGGATATCCCGGTGGACGGATATTGCATCCACCCGGCACAAGAGGGGTTAACCGGAGGGGAAGGAAGGATCGTGGTTTCACCTGATCTTTCGGATCCAGAACTAGGAAACGGAGGAGAGAAGATAACTAGAAGAAATCGGTGAAGGGACCCTCTCAAAATGTACTTCTTCAGTGTTACCCAGGATAAAATCAAGGGCAGATAAGTACTTTTATTCCTCACAAATTACTGCTCGCAAGTCGGGGCGATATAGCTGACTGGCCAACTGACTTTCTCCGACATGAAGATCGACCCATGAGAGGATATACTAACGGTGTCAGGATATATAAAGGACTTGCTGATTTTTGCTCATTGATTGGAATTATACCCCAGATGTAAGATTATATTCTGAGACCAACTTCCCTTGGAGATTTTGGGCAGGTAGACCAAAGCATTTAACAGCTGAATGGTTTAAGAGGAAAGCCCCCTCTCATTTGGTGTCTCCACTTGACCTTTTTATATTGTTTGCTATATTGTTTAGAGGATCGTTTTATATTGGTTTGTCATATTGTTTTGGTTTGCCATATCCTTTACACTCACAAGCTTATAAGCGGGACAGAAGATTTCATCACAAGTTTACACTATAACTGTTCTTAACACTAGTAAGGAAAAAAAGCCTTTATTAACACAAGAGAGGATTTGCACAGTAAGAGCTCACATAGGCTTTTCGGAAATCATTAATTACAGAAGGAATCACTGTATCAATTCAATTCATTAATTAATTAACAATGTAAAATAATATATACAATAGCTCACGGTCACATATTAATATAGGATACACAGTTGTTTTTGAGGTGACACAGACAATGTATTCACCCATTTCTTTATTCCACATACCAAGAGCAGCATGTTATATTGCCAAAAGTATTGGGACGCCTCTACACGCACATGAACTGTAATGGCATCCCAGTCTTAGTCCGTAAGGTTCAGTATTAGGTTGGCTCCGCCCTTTGCCCCTATAAAAGCTTCAACTCTTCTGGGAAGGCGTCCACAAGGTTTAGGTGTGTTTTTGGGAATGTTGGACCATTTGTGAGGTCAGGTACTGATGTTGGAGGAGAAGGCCGGGCTCGCAGTCTCCGCTCTAATTCATCCCAAAGGTGTTCTATGGGGTTGAGGTCAGGACTCTGTGCAGGCCAGTCACGTTCCTCCACCCCAAACTCCCCCATCCATGTCTTAATGGACCTTGCTTTGTGCACTGGTCATGTTGGAACAGGAAGGGGCCATCCCCAAAATGTTCCCACAAAGTTGGCAGCATGAAATTGTCCAGAATGTCTTGGTATGCTGAAGCCTTAAGAGTTCCCTTCACTGGAACTAAGGGGCCAAGCCCAACCCTTGAAAAACAACCCCCCCCCTCATAATCCCCCCTCCACCAAACTTTACACTTGGCTCAATGCAATCAGTCAAGTTCTCCTGGCAACCGCCAAACCCAGACACGTCCATCAGATTGCCAGACAGAGAAGCGTGATTGGTCACTCCAGAGAACACGTCTCCACTTCTCTAGAGTCCAGTGGCGGTGTGCTTTACACCACGGCATCCCATGCTTTGCATTGCACTTGGTGATGTAAGGCTTGGATGCAGCTGCTCGGCCATGGAAACCCATTCCATGGAGCTCTCTACGCACTGAGTGTATGTATAAACAAAACTTTTCTTCATAGTTTTTTTCATAGCGTAAGGAAAGATCAAAATCCATTTACTGGGTGAGGTCAATTATAGCCGTGAGTGTTGTTTCAGTTTTCTTCTTCATTTACTTTTTTTGCCCTTTAAAAACTTGGCACCTAAGTTAGCACTGGAAAAAGTACTGTTGCACATTACCGTCTCCTCAATAATGTTCCTTTGTAAACATCATTGACACTACATGCTCCTTTTAAGTGGGCTTAGGAGATCGCAAGCGAGCCATCGCCGCGAGCTGCGGTAAACTCAACTTCGCGGAGGCCCTAAATCTATGAATTTGTATGTTTCAGCTGAAGCCGGATAAGAGACCAAATACAATATGGATTAAGATGATAATCCCCGCCATCTTACATAAATATGAAATGAATAAACATGAAATGAAAATACGAGCGATGAATTCACGCTGGGCTTCAGCTCCGACCTCCACTCGTGAATAAACACAATTTGCGTTCAATTATTAATGTTACTTTTCCTTTACGGGGAACTCGAAACTGAGCCGAGAGCCAAACAATGCTCCGGATTTTCCTAGACGTGTTTACCTTGGTTTTCGGCTCGCCTCTATCTATGCCAATTAAAAGTAGCTTTTGTCCCCCCTTTGTATCCCCATTTGAACTGAATATAATATTAAAGGAAAACTACGACTATATACAATAATGGAAAATACATTTCTGTGAGTCTGACAGAGAAACAGATTAGACTCAAGGAGAGTAATTGCTCAAAAAGAGAAGAGACAATGGTCAAATATTCAATATAATTAAACCCTAAATGTTCCCCGTCCTTTTAGAAGATGCCCATGATTACGTTTTTTATCATTATTTTTCTTCATTCCTAAATTTCAAAAGGCCACCTCCAGGCAAATGTAGTATCCCCCTAATCCTTCCCACCCATTCACAATTAAAAACTCTAACAACCTAGTCTTCCAATTTGGGTCCTTGAGCTGGCAATCACATGACCTTCCATGGTGCCCCTTCCATAAATGGTGATCAGTGATCCACTACTTCAGTCTGGGCTCGTTGCTGGCTGGTCTTGTTGCCCCCCTCTTTTTAAAGTCATCACAACGCCGCTAAAACCTTCAGGACTATGTGAGGACCTTGTCGATGGACAACCCATTTTTATCTTAGTCCAAGAGGTAGTCCACCGCTCCAACCCACTCTCAGTCTTCCAATCTGGGTCCTTGAGCTGGCCATCACATGACCTTCCGTGGTACCCCTTCCATAAATGGTGACCAGTGATCCACTACTTCAGTCTGGGCTCGCCGCTGGCTGGTCTTGTTGCCGCCCCTCTTTTTAAAGTCATCACAACGCCGCTAGAACCTTCAGGACTATGTGAGAACCTTGTCGATGGACAACCCATTTTTATCTTAGTCCAAGAGGTAGTCCACCACTCCAACCCACTCTCAATCTTCCAATTTGGGTCCTTGAGCTGGCAATCACATGACCCTCCATGGGCCCTTCCATAAATGGTGACCAGTGATCCACTACTTCAGTCTGGGCTCGCCGCTGGCTGGTCTTGTTGCCGCCCCTCTTTTTAAAGTCATCACAACGCCACTGGAACCTTCAGGACTATGTTCCATGTTGGAACCTTCAGGACTATGTGAGGACCTTGTCGATGGGCAACCCATTTTTATCTTAGTCCAAGAGGTAGTCCACCGCTCCAACCCACTCTTAGTCTTCCAAGCTGGGTACTTGAGCTGGCAATCACATGACCCTCCATGGTGTCCCTTCCATAAATGGTGACCAGTGATCCACTACTCCAGTCTGGGCTCGTTGCTGGCTGGTCTTGTTGACCCCCCCTCTTTTTAAAGTCATCACAACGCCATTGGAACCTTCAGGCCTATGTGAAGACCTTGTTGATGGACAGCCTATAGGAAGCACCCAAGAGGGATGTGGCTGGTTGAAAAAGCAGATACAGTATGTTACCAGGACGCCAAGGTCAAATGTCCAAGATAGCCTTTATTATCATAAAGAGCAATGTTTCGGGGCCACTTGAAGGGTCCCTTTATCAGGCATAGTATGCTGGCATAGCATTAAGCATAGTATGCTGTCAACATTAACATTTTCAGGAAGCCAGTGCCTGTAGGCAGGAAGTGGATACAAGAGGTTGCTAGAGATCAGCAGCACTTAGTTAGTGTTTCTTCTACTTTAACAGCTCAAATGAACCTTCACAAGTACATATCTGTGCTCCCCCTCTGCATAATATTATGCTGACTGACAGTACAACTCATGCAGAATCAGAGCAGAGAACGTTCCTATTGCATCATAGGAGATGTTCCTCCTTTCAGGTGAATGATATGTAGACAACTGGATGTAAAACTCACCTCTCCTGAGATCTGATGTCGGGTCTCCACTCTGGCACCTGGTCACTGGCACCTGTGAGTTTTAACTGTATTGCCAGCACAGTGGCCAAATAAAAGATGGCTCTCCAAATTGGTGTAATCTTAAAGGGCAAGGGGATGTGGTTCGGTGTTTGAGCAATCTGTTGCTACTCCTAGCTGAGCCCCCCGTGCTCCTTGCCTCTACCCTTCATCCTGAGTGCCTGTTTCTTTCTCCAGCCTTCTCCAGTGCTAAAGTGCCTCCTGTGGGCATGTGCACTTGCCCGACTCCATGACTACCTCTGTCCCTAGTGAGCTTCATTGTCTCTGTGCCTCAGAGAGCCATAGTGCACCCATGCACCTCCAGACCGCCGTGACTTCTGTATTACCTCACAGCTACTGCGATACACCTGTTATCACATGGACTGTCCAGAGCCTCCAGTGAACCCCCTGTAACCCTGTGCCTCCTGTGCACTCCCCTGTGCATCGCCATGACTCCTGTGTTACCCCACATTTTCAGCTACATATCTGCTATCACCTCATTTTTCTAGAGGTGCCAGCACACCCCCTGCACTTCTGTGCCTCCTGCTCACCTCCTGTATGCCTCCATGACTCATGTGATACCCTGCATCTCCAGCTATTCACCTGTAATGTCCAGAGCCCCCAGAGCACTCCTTCACTCCTGTGTCCGCTGCACACCCCCTGTGTGCATCCATGACCTCTGTGTTACCTCACAGCTTCAGCTATGCATCTGTTAGCACCCAGACTGTCCAGAACCTCCAATGCAGCGTGCTCCTGTATGCCCCTCTACTTCGTGCAGACTCCCACTGCACCTCTATGACTCCGGTGTTACCCTGCAGCTCCATGCACCTGCTATCACCTAAACTGTCCAGACCCTCTAGTGTACCCCGTGCACCCCCTCTGCATCTCTATGACGTCTGTGTTACCCCCTAGCTCTAGTTATGCACCTGCTATCACCTGGACTGTTCAGAGCACCCAGCACACCGCCTGCGCCCTTGTGCCTCCTGCGCACCCCCATGCATCCTCCATGACTCCTGTTCTAAGCCACATCCCCAGCTGTGCAGCTGTTATCATCTGAACTGTCCAAAGCCTCCAGTGCACCGCCTGTGCAACTCCATGACTCTTGTGCTACCCCGGAGCTTTAGCTATGCACCTGTTATCCCCTGGACTGTCCAGAGCCCCCAGCGCACACCCTATACCACCTGCACACCCTCTGCGCACCTTCATGAACCCTGTGCTGCCATGCAGCATCAGGTATGCTCCTTTTTTGACCCATGTCTGTGACAATGGACAAACCTTAATAAAAGAACAAGTATGTATTTATAATAGCCTGTAGAAGATCCTAATGAGATTCTGCCACGAAGCAATTCACACCCACCACTTAGCAGAGTCCTTGTGCTTCCGGGCTATTAATAATTAGCTTTTGTTTCCCTAATATCTCCATTTGAACCGGGTAGAGAGGTAATGTTATTCCGAAGCTGCCGCTTAAATATATAAGCGGGTTCAGCGTTACCTGTTTGCTCTCATTAGCGAGCCTGTAATGTTGTGACAGTTTTTAGCCGGCAGCTCCTGACAGGTGCTCTCCAATTAATACAATATCCGCTCGGCACGCGCGTCAAGATAACGGACGCAGAACATCCATCTCAACGTTTCCCCCCGACGGAAGAACAGAGCGCCAAGCATTGGTCGAACAATGGTTGCGGGGAAAGGAGGTGAAATGGAATCTTGAATTTCATTGCAGTGATGTTTCATTAGAAAAAAAAAAAAAGAATCTTTTGTGTCATTTACAACCGCGGCTATTCCCATTGTGGCGGCGCGGCACGGGAGGGCTGTCGCCTGTCATTTGTACAATCCCGAACCGGAGAATAAATTGAGATGGAAAATTATTGGCCGCCTTTTCACCCCAGTTAGGTAAATGAGTTTCCGTCTGCAGGATCCACTTTCTCAATAAACCAGCGACTTGTGAAACACTCCTGGGGGGGGGGCCCGGCGAATGCCAATGGAACGCTTCGCGTCTGACAAAGCTATCAGAACGTTGCGATGTGCGCAAGGTCATTTCTACATGTATTCAGAACCGTCGGATGATCGAGCTGTGATTACCAGGGGGGAAAAAAAAGAAAAGGATTTTAAAAATAAGGGACGGGTTTTGTAAGCTGTCATATCTCAGCGGTATTACACCGCAGGCTTATTCTGTTCACGGCCGAGGCAAGCTTACTTGGAATGGTTGTTGGCTCAGCCATTGTGTAAGACATTTGAGGCATTGCTTTGATAATGGTGAAGGTCTATAAAAAGACTATATGTAACGAGTCCCGAGGGGTCAGACCGCTCGGGTCTCCCCATGTGCAGGGACGGCTGATTTGCGTTCCACGGTGGAACGCGGAAGCCGCTCGACTTCCGGATTGCGGTGCGAGCGGCCTGCGTTCCGCGGTGGAACGCGGAAGCCGTTAGTTCCGGCAATTGACTCCTCCCTCATCCCTGGGCTATTTAAAGCCCCAGCTGAGGCAGCATGTCGTTCAACTATTGGAGTCAGAACGCCTGCTGCCTCCTTGCACCTGAACCCAACCACTTTGAACCTCTGCTTTGGTCAGCCCTGCCTGGGAAGGACTCCCCCTGGACCAGCCTGAGGACCTGCTGCTTGTTTCTTGTCCGGAAGCTCCTAAACGCAAGTATCCCTCCGGGGGAAGCCTGAAACCAGACCTATTGGTACTGTAACTCTGGAGTGGATATAGACTGTATTGAAATACCTGAACTGTACCTTAAGGGGAACTCCCTGGCATATCAGTGGTTTATTGTCAAAATACTACCCGTATTCCTGCAAAACGTATCATTCATTCTCAGTTAGTGATGTATTAGGCTATGACGCAATAGCTCTGCATTTGACTTGCTTTTTTGGTTACCTACGGCTGTGATGCTAGAGTCCCAAACTCCCCGTTTAAGATTGGGAGTGACGCCTGGGACTCGAACCTGAGAAGCCGTCTCCAACCACCAAACCAGTGCTACACTCCGCAGTTGTGATCCCCACTTGCCACTACAGCAGTCGTGACACTATATGGAAATGGGAAGAGTTTTGACCTTAGCAGTGGGGTGGATGCAGTTTAGTTTAGGAGTTGAGGGTTGAAGGCTCAGGTTTGATTTAGAAGTTAGTCTAGGGGTGAGGAATAAGCAGGCCCGGATTCCCCACAAGGCCACCGAGGCCATGCCTCGGGGCGGCAGCGGTGTGGAATCCCTCCGTCGCCCGGAACTGGTTGCCTCCTACATTTAGTCCTGCTTTGGGAAGGCAGGACTAAATGTAGTGTGGGGAAGCCGCCGCGCTGTGCTAGAACTCCTGTATTGGAGGTGACTGGGGTCAATAAAGAGAACCTGTCACCTCCAAAGGCTATCACACAGGGGCTTGTTAGCTAGCTCCTGTGTTATAGCAATAAAGTTAAGTGAAAAAATAAATAAATGATACAAATTTTAAAAAAATAATAAGAAATAATAATTAAATAAAATAAAAATAAAAATGTAAAAAGTAAAAAAATAAAAATAAAAAAGTGCTAAAAAAATAAAAATAAATAAACAATAAAAAAAATAAAACTAACCCTGCCTCACCTGCCATCCGGTTGCCATTCTCCGTTGATGGAGGGTTGGTGGGGAGGGGGGTGCATTGCGGAACCTGGCCTCGGGGCGGCAGGGAGAGCAAATCCGGCCCTGGGAATAAGGCAAAGGGTAATGGCTTGGTTTAGCAGTTGGGTTGAGGGTAAAGGTCTAGTGTAAGAGTTAGTCTGGGGGTAAGGTTTTGGTTTAGGAGTTAAGCCGAGGGTAAAAGTTTGGCTTACAAATTAGGCTGAGGTTAAGGGTCTAGTTTAGGATCGAGGCTGAGGGTAAGGGTTTAATTAAGAGATAGGATTTAGTGTTTGGTTTAGGAGTTAGGCTAAGGATTGGTATTTGGTAAATGTTAGGCTGGGGAAAAGGGTTTAGTTTAGGAGTTAGGCTGAGGGCAAGGATTTGGCTTCGGAATTAGGGTGAGGGTAAGGATCTGGTTTAAGAATCGGTCTGAGGGTAAGGTTTTGACATAGGAGATCTGGCTTCGCTGTAGGCGGGGGGTAAGGGTTTGGTTTAGGAGTAAGGTTAAGGGGCTAGTTTGGGAGTTAGGCTGAGGGTAAGAGTTTGATTAGGAGAAAGGATTTTGGGAAAGGCTTGGTTTAGGAGTTTATATACAGGGGAAGGGTTTGGTTTAGGATTAGGCTAAGGATAAGTGTTTGATTAAAAGTTTGGCTGGGGATAAGGATTTAGGATAGGCGTTAGACTGAGGTTACAGATTTTGTTTAGGAGTTAGGCTGAGGAGAGGGGTCTGATTTAGGAGTTAGGTTAAGGGAAAGGGTGTGGTTTAAGAGCTATGCTGAGGGTAAGGGTTTGGTTAGGAGTTAAGCTGAGGGTTATGGTTTGATCAGGGAGTAAGCTAAAAGTAACTATAACGTAACTATTAAGTTTAGGAATTAGGCAGGGCGTAGGCTTTGGTTTACAAGTTAGGCTGAGGGTAATGATTTTTCATGGGAGTTAGGGATTTGTTTAGTAGTTAGGCTGAGGGCAAGGGTTTGGGTTAGATTAGACTTTGGTTAAAGGCTTTGTTTAGGAGTTAGGATCAGGTTAACGGTTTGGCTTAGGAGTTAGGCTGAGGGTACGGATCTGGATGAGGAATTAGCCTGAAGGGAAGGGTCTGGTTTAAGGGTTTGGTTGTGGGTAGGGGTTAGGGATAGGGTTATGTAAATATTTGGTTAGCAGTTAGACTGAGGGTGAGCTTTTAGATGGGGGGGTTGGCTAAAAGTAATGATCAGGTTGAGGAATTAGACTGAGAGTAAGGGTTCAGTTCAGGAGTTAGGCTGATGAATATGAATTGGTTAGGTACGGTTAAGCCTAACTATTGGGTACAGGAATTAGACCGGGGTAAATGTTTGCTTTAGGAGTTGGGCTGAGGATAAGGATTTGTCTTAATATATATATATAGGCTGAGAATTGCGGTCCAGTTTAGGGTCAGTATAAGGGTCAGGTTTACGGGTTAGACTAAGGGGAAGGGTCTTGTATAAGGGTTCAGCTGTAAGGGCAGGAATGTGCCACCAATAAGGCTAACTGAGGCGCTGTCTATACTAGCTAGGCTTAGATTTAGTTTACTCATTTGTACTGAGATTGTAGTCCATCCCGGGAGCGAGGTTGGAACATTGACTACATTACAACACACGTAGGGACCATGGGGAACAGACGTAGCCCCCCTCCAGAAGGAAGGACAGTGTCAGCACCAATTCAGAGATGATTGGAGGATCTACAGCCGAGTGATACACAAATAAGATACATTGTTGCTCAGAGTTCAGGCACTTGAATGGATTTTTAAGGTTTATCTCCTGAGTTTTGTGTCACTTTAAGGCCTTAGTCACACAGCATTAAGTCGGGCCGTACACGTCCGTGCGGCATGCACACCCGTTTTAAAGTTCCCCTTGCGCTTTCTCGTAAGGCCTCATTCACACAGCGTTAAGTCAGCGTGCACGCCCGTATCGGGCCGTTCCTGGGAGTGCGTGTGATTGCGTGCAACAGCCCGTTCTTCCCTATGGAAGTGCGTTTGCCATTTGTTTGGTGCAGTGACGCATGGGGGGGCCTCAGCTGCCGTTGTGATGTGCGGGGTCCTTTGTGCGTCCCTGTGCCTTTAAGGGAGGTTGGGCTTCCTCCTGACAAACCTGCACCCAATTCTAAATCTTCTGCCCCATGTGATCCAAGATGGAGACTCTCATAGGTTAGAGTTAGGACCGCACTATATAGAGGTGCCTTGGCGCGGCAGTGCGGCTTTCACATTTTCTGCAGAAGACGTGTATCTAAACCTCTGCTTTTAACCTTAGCGGTGAGACAGGTTTTTTTGCATGCTGGCTGGTGAGTGTGCGTCGGGAAAACGTTTTGCTGTTACTGTTTAAAGCCCATTCCGTGTGCACCTTGCGGTAAAGCTGGTAACAAATTGATGAGTGCGCACATCAGGACACACAGCACCTGTCCCTCCCGGGAGCGGCCCTGTACGGGCGCACACGCCGACTTAAAGGAGAACTATGAGGGGGGTGCTTTTCACTCACCTCATAGTTCTAGCCGACCTGTGACAATGAGACTGTCACAGGTCGGCTCAGTAGATCGGGAGGTGAGGGAACACATACCGGCGTTC
>NW_017307249.1:105200-105799 GCF_000935625.1 Nanorana parkeri
CCCCCCCCTCATAGTTCTCCTTTAAGAGAAAGCAGAAGGGGAGCTTTTAAACCTCCAAAAATATCAAGAGTTTCCGGGTCCGAATCATCAAACACTTCATCCCAGTAATAATGGACAGTTGGCAGCTCTGGACGGCGTTAGATTACCCAATATCTCCTTAAACCCTCTTTGTGCCGCAACACAAGACGGAGACAAGCTGTTATCAATTAGGGATTTAAAAGCCAGTAAAAAGCCTTTTTGTCGGAGGTGTCGTTCCTTTGGTTTTGAGAGACAAGATGACAGGCCTGAAAGATGAGTAACTGGTTTCACTTTTTAATTTATTTAAGTACAGAAAGCAGAGAGCCGGTCAGGGGAGTCGGAAACAATGAATATAAAGTGCGAGGACCATTAACAATTCCTCATCGTCGTCGCCCCCCCCTCCCATCCCCGGGCCTTGGCTTCAGCCATTGCACGCCGATAGTTATTGTCAACTTAAAAGCTTTGGACCTGATGCTTCTTGGCCGGCATTCAAACCAAATGCACTTGAAGAAAAGATTGCCAAGCTCCGCTTTTGTCTTACGCGGAGGCATTTTTATGACTCATCTATAAATACTGAGGGG
>NW_017307249.1:105885-110352 GCF_000935625.1 Nanorana parkeri
GGGGGTAGTCAATTCAAAAAACACTGAGCTCGAGTTCTCCGACGTAGGGGCGAAGGCATCCGAAGTAATGAATTCCACCGCCGGCGCTCGCAGGTCATCATGATCCGACGGCGGGTTTATAAGGCGTGTCATTGCTTAAAACCCGGTGACTGTAATCTATACGGGATGGGCCGGGGCGAGAGGCGCAGGCGGCGGGATCATTGTCTGAAAAATAAAATAAAAACATTTATTAGGCAGCGATAGCAAAAAGGAAGGAAAAATATCCGTCCATCTGGCCCGGGTTATGCGTCCTCTGGTGGATTAGGTTTAACTGTCTTTCAAAGTCTGGAATTTCCACAATATTAGAGAATAAATGATACAATTGCTCCATTCGGTTACTGCAACAAGAGATGAGGGATTTGGGGTTTTAGAGGCCAGTAAGAGGCTAACGTTTCCGGAGAGATTTCTTAGAAAGTACAAGAAAGAGTCAGCTGGGGTTCTTCAGATCTATCTATCTATCTATCTATCTATCTATCTATCTATCTATCTATCTATCTATCTATCTATCTATCTCATTATCTATCTATCTCATTATCTATCTATCTATCTATCTATCTAATCTATCTATCTATCTAATCTATCTAATCTATCTAATCTATCTAATCTATCTAATCTATCTATCTAATCTATCTAATCTATCTATCTAATCTATCTAATCTATCTATCTAATCTATCATATCATATCTCGCACAAGAGTCATGCCTTCTGAACTACAACTCAACGTCTGAAAATCCATCTATCCAGTGGCGGATGGGGCCCGGGGAATAGGGGAGCCCGGCCAGGACGAGGAACAAAGGGGTCCCCCTGAGGCCGTGCGAGCCGCCTAGGTCGCTATGGCATGTCAGGCTGCTGGCTGTCACAGGTGGCTGTGAGAAGGAACGTGCCGCTGTCCAGATCACTGACAACCTGAGTCAGCTGCAGTGGAGGAGGACGGGGGCCAGGGTTGGCAGCGGAGGAGGAGTCGGGGCCCGGCAACTGTGGAGGAGGAGTAAGAGGCGGGGACCTGCGGCGACCAGGAGGAGGCGGGGCTCAGCGGTGGAGAAGGCCTGACGGGTAAGATGTGTGCAGGGGTGTGACCAGCCCACCTGAGACCCTGCAGAGCCCACCATAGATAGTCTATGGTGGGCTCTGCAGGGTCACTCTCAGGTGGGCTGTGTGGGATCTCAGGTGGCCTCTGCAAGGCGGGCAACTAGAAATCACAGGGCCCCATATAAAATTTTGCTATGGGGCCCTGTGATTTCTGGTTTCGCCCCTGCCTTTATCTTTTCCTATATCTATCTCTATGTATTATCTATCTACATATCTATCTATCTATCTATCTATCTATCTATCTATCTATCTATCTATCTATCTATCTCCATATCATATGTCACAGAGCCAGTCATCCGAACTAAAACTCAATGCCTGAACAATGTAACATTATCATTGCTTGCTGGAAGCAATGCATGATGGGATATGTACGGTTGAGAAATGGAGATTACATGATATCAAGCAGCAGGGAAAGAGACACAAAGCACACTGGGAAACTAGGAAGTTGTTGGAAGCGATGGGCAGATGGAAGGCGGCGCTCACTACATATAAGGAGATCAGCAGCACTGAGATTTAACAAACGATGAGCAAAAGATGGAAAATAAATTCTTAAAGGGGATCTGTGGTCAAAAAACTAAAAATAAATCTGTATTTCGATATTCAATTTCCATAATTTCTATCCCGCTCCTAATACCCAGATCCATCTAAAAGTTTTTACACTGAAGATGTCCATAGCATGTACTTCCTCAACGCACTGACACCATTTCACTCAGCCCTGTGACTACGCACTTCCTGGTGTCACCGCTCTCACAGAGCTCGCCTTCCAAATCACGACTCAACAGCTGAACAATGTAACTGGAAGCAATGCATGATGGGAGAAGTAGTCTTGAGAAATGGAGATTGCATCGCATCAATAAATCCGAATTGAGTTTCAGATACGAATTACGAAATACGAAATAATGGATATTACGAAACGGAACACATTTTTTGACGGCGCACAAGTCTACAATGAACAAGAAAGGCTTTTTAGGGCTTGAAAGGTGGACACATTCATTAAAGGAGAACTATGAGGGGGGAGGGGGGGTGCTTTTCACTCACATCATAGTTCTAGCCGACCTGTGACAATGAGACTGTCACTGGTCGGCTCAGTAGATCGGGAGGTGAGAGAACACATACCGGCGTTCGCTCACCTCTTGATCCTGTCACGGCTCTCTGCCGTGACAGGGGAGGGACTGGATTCCCCTCTCCCCGCTCCCATCCGCCAGCGCTGACTGGTGGAACGGATGGGGGAGGGGGGGTACAGCTGGCTCTGCCTCTAGATAGGCAGAGCCAGCTGTCACTCACGCATCTGGGCAGATCCAGACATAATTGTCGGGATCCGTTTCAGCTGCGGCGTCTCAGCTTAGGGTGACGGGAGGACGCTAGTCTGTGTCCTCCCGTTACCCTAAGGAGAACTATGGGGAAAAGCCCTAACCCCCATAGTTCTCCTTTAAAACCCACATTTTATTTCTATATAGCTAAAATTAGTACACAATGTACCTCTATATACAAGAATACAAATGTTGGACCGTCCCCTCATGCAGAAGGTCGGGCCAGTCGTGATGAAAGCATGGGTGTTGCTATGGTTACTGGTTGATATCATTAAAATGTGTTACTACATGTACTTACTTATTTGTTTTGTTATTGTTTTAAAGTGTACTTACCACGCTATACTTCTGAGGAAGCCCCTTCTTTGAGGGCGAGACGCGTCAAGAGTGTACACCTCCTCCACTCACAGGATATGCTCCAAGCTGCGAATGGAACAACTCTATCTAAACATTATTTTGGACATTGGTGCCAGGGAATGTCAGTCAATGCCCATAGGGCAGCTTCTGCACGTATTGATGCATGTCACATGAGCAGTTGTGCAGAAATGTGCGCGAAGAAAGCGTTACGGTACCAATATTGCACATGCATATGCGCATAAACGTACCAATGCACGTATCCGTGAGTCACGGCGCGCACATGCTGACGTGCACACGCACATTCCTCCCAGTGGCGCCAAACGGGCTATTTGGGGGATACTTGTTACACGTGCACTTTGGTGAGAGATCTTCAGCTGCTCCCTGCTACTCTCTGACTCTGCTCCTGAATCCATATTTGACCCGGCTTGTTTCCCGATCCCGCTGTCTGCTGCCGGCCTTCTGACCCCCGTTTACCCACTGACCATTCTTCTGGATTCCGATTTGGATCCGTTCTGCTCACAAGTTGCTGACCCCGGGCCTGCCTTCTGACATTGCCCTGCTTCTTGACTTTGTACTTCACCTGCCTGCAAGTTACCAACCCGGGCCTGTCTCTGATTCTGCTTCTTCTGCCAATCCTGGTGCTACCCGCTCACTGGTGGCAACCTCATCTGGTGGTCGGCTTCTTCTATCACATCCAGGGTCCAGATCCCTGCACCAGCTACCCTACCGTGTAAAGCAGGGGTGGCAAACTCAAATTCATCGGGGGCCGCATCAGCAGTATGGTTACCCTCAAAGGGCCGGTTGTATAGGACTTGTACGGCTCTCACGGGGGACCCAAACGTCCCGGATCGTCTCTGTAGTCCGGCCGGTCACAATCAGGCAGCGGCGCTGACCTCTAAAGCATCAGCTTCAGGCAGCCATGGCTCTCTCCGTCTGTAGACCTTCTGTGTCTTCCTCGTCAATTCAGGCTCATACCAAGGTCCGTGACAATTTGATATGAATATAAAGGATCTCATGGATACATGTGGGGAGGTTATTGCCAATAGAAGCCTTTACTTTTTCATTTGTAACTATCTCTTATATTTATATTGTTGTATATAAAAGGAACATTGTGTACTAATTTTAGCTACATGGTAGGGCTGGTAATGATTAAAATGTTCGTGTTCGATCAATTTCGATTAATGATAACGCACATACAGATCCAACTACATTGACCTATACACATACAGCACAGCAATGAAGTAATAAAATGAACTAGGATCACACTAATCCAGCACGTTATTAATCTCATGTGCCCCACTCAATATGGCCGCCGCTTGAGTGGGGCACGTGAGATTAATAACGTGCTGGATGAGTGTGATCCTAGTTCATTGTATTACTTCATGGCTGTGCTGTATGTGTATAGGCCAATGCCTTGGCTGGTGCTCGTGCAGAAAGTTTCTTGGGCAAACTCACCGCCCAAGTGGCTCCGTCGGCTAACGAATGGGGGAGGAGTCCGGTGGCGTCACGGACATCGACGTCACCGGACTTCTCCCCCTTCCCTTCGTTAGCCGTCACGGACATCGACGTCACCGGACTTCTCCCCCTTCCCTTCGTTAGCCGTCACGGACATCGCCGTCACCCGACTCCTCACCTTCCCTTCGTTAGCCGTCACGGGCATCGACGTCACCGGACT